>NW_010305733.1:0-28620 GCF_000700745.2 Antrostomus carolinensis
TCCAGGACATTGGCAGCCAGTTTCTCAAGCAGAATTCAATGGGAAATGGTGTCAAAGGCTTTTCTGAAGTCCAGATACACCACATCCACAGCCTTTCCCTCATCCACTAAGTGGGTAACTGTCATAGAAGGAGATCAGGTCAGTCAGGCAGGACCTGCCTTTCAAGTGTGTGCTGTGTGATAGCACCCAAGATGATCTGCTCCATGACTTTCCCCAGCCCCAAGGTCAGACTGACAGGCCTCTAGTTCCCTGGATCCTCCCCCTGGCCCTTCTTGTAAATGGGCGTAACTTGCCAACCAATTCTTTTATCCATGTTCAGAAATAGGTAAGCCAAGAGTATGTAGATACTCTCAGGGGAAGATGTATAAGAACAAAGAAGCTATGCAAGTATGACAAGAGATATGGAAAAACTATCTTCTGAATATTGCCTTCAAGAAGTGTTGAATATCTCCAGCTGGCATGAGTTCACAAGCACGCAGAAAATAAATCTTTTAGTGGTATTACCACAGCTAATAATTGTATATAATTGGGCTCAAGGTAGATGACAAAATAATAGTCTTTTTTGGATTCATCATAGATGATGTCTAGACTCAGTTCATGTCCATTTAGTGAGGTTCAAGAGAAGGTATTACCAGTGAAAAGCTGATCCAGGATAAATTAGGCAAAAAATTAAAACCATAGTCTGCTAAAGTTTAACTTATTTGTTATAGGCTCAACAAGACAGTTCTGGTTGCTATGATATTAGGGCTGTATCAAAGTTGTATTTGTTATTCACCAGATTTGAAATTTTGTTTTTATTCTGAGAGTTTTTCTTATAGTTCCTCTATCACTTCAAGTTGTACAAGAGCATTGTTGTGAAGAGATGACCTTGGAAAAGAAAAATTCCAACTAATAACCCCCCCCTCCCCACCTAGCCCAAAAGAGTAAACAGCCTTTAGTCTGAATAGTTTCCCCAGTCTGGTTTACTATGAAAATATTTGAACTGACACAGGGAGAGGCCAGTGAGGTGGCAAGGCAGCCTCTCTTGGTACTGTTAGTTCCTGCTGGTTTGAAGGGACCACGATTACAGCCTTCGATTTAGGTAAGTACAGAAAGGAGCATTCTATCTAAATATTGTATTCAGAAGAACTTTTCTCTTCAGAGCAACAGTTGCTTAAATTGTAGGACGTTTGTAGATCTCTCCAAAATGACATATGCTTTTAATGGGATGTGTGTTGCTAAGTCAGTAGGATGTTCTTGAAAATTTCCCTTTTTGATAGAATTTACAATTAAATAAACATATGTATAAGCATTCTTCTAAAAAAAAAAAAAAAGGATACAACAATTTGCTGAAGATTTTAATTGGAGTGCTGAGACTGCAAAACTATTTTTTTTCTGAAGGAATTGATTTCTGTTGTCATCTGGTCTCATAATGATCAGTGAGAAATGAGAGATGCAATTAGCCAAGCATAGGGAAAATCAAGTTGCCATAATCAGAAACCAATCCTGAATGTTGCAAATGTTCCAGACAGCAATCAAAATGAACATGAAGAACAGAGACAAAGGAAGCTCCAGTGTTAAAACTGAGAAGCAGTAAACTAATTTGGGTGAAGTTGTCAGTTACTGGCTGCAATTGTGCCAACCAGAAATGCATTTTTTTTTACTCCTGATTTTTCTGATACTCTACTTGTCAGTTGTTATGAAGAATAACAGTAAAATTAGTACCTTGTATGTAGAAATGCACAGATGTCTGATAAGATTTAGTGAGGTTTTTTGAGTTTTAAGGCTTTGTTACTCAGAAATTTCAATCAAAGTAAGAATCTGTGGCATGCATTGTTCAAAGTAGGAGGTATGTAAGCTTTGTTTTACTCATTGCATTTGAGATTAGTGCCAAGGGGCAGGTGACTTTCTGAAAGCAAATTGCTCATTTTAGTCAGGAAAGTGAAAGATGAAAGTAAGTTTTATTTAGGCAAATTATCAAGGCTGGAGTCCATCTTGAGGGGAAGTTAAGTCCAAAACTAAAGAGGTCGTACCATAGCTCCTTAGATGGCAAGAGGTTCCCTGGTGGAAAAATATTCTGCAAGAAGTATGCATCATACTCTTTAGTATAACATATCACCATCCTTGGATGTAGAAACTGATAGCTCTTACATTCCAATATGCATTTTGGCGTTTGGAGAAAACAGGCAAAAATAGCAATTAGGCATAGGACTTTGCCAGATCATAGCTGAGATAGCCAGGAAGTGTCTCTTCCTACCAGCTAAATGCTAGAAAACTCAACTTTTCCTTATGAACATGAAGCTCTTGGGAATCTCTGTGCAAGTGAAATCCCCAGAGTAGCAGTTCCATAACTGTCTTGGTCTGATACCATATTGTACCCTGGGAAAAAACGCAACCCACAAAACCAACATGTCCAGGCTTTCCCATTTCCTAATTTATGTGAAGTGTCAGCCCAGGGTATTACCTCTTCTGGGATGTTTCTCCAGCAGTCTCTGCTTTTCTGCTTTTGATAAGTACTCTGGTAGGCTATCAGCTCAGATAATCCTGGGGCTGTGTAATCTTTCTTTCCCATCCCAGCAGTATCTGTATTACTGGGAAGGGAAGGTCACACCAACAGGGATACAGTGGTTCATCAGCTGAGGTGATCTCTGTGGATGTAGGAGGTCTGGGATCAAATTGCTTCAGTACGCAGAACACGATTCAGTTTGAAATGAGGTAAGCTCTCAAAACAAACTGGCTGATGTTTTCTGCAAGGTACAGCTTGCTTGCTTAAATCATTTGTACAGAAAAGAAAGAGTATTAAAAACATACTTTAATTCTCTGCCATTAGCTCTGTTCTTGTTTTTTCTTTCTTTTTGAGCAGATTCCTCTCCCCACTCCAGAAGATGAGAGTCTGATAGTTCATAGATTTTAGACACATAAGTATATGTTGGTCATCACCTCTCACATTCTCCATAATGCTTTTGTTTAGAAAAAAAAAAAGCTGTGATTGAAATGGAACACATTCACAAAACCACATCCAGTTAAACTTAATTTTCAGTAAAATAAGTCCTCTGTGTCTTCTAGCAACTTGGTTAAATAGCCTCACTACTAAAATATCATGCCTGAATTTACCCAGCTTCAGCCAAGCACCTTCACCAGGTTTTGTTAGGTACTTTCTGGAAGGGTGACTTTTAAGTAATAATTTTTCTGTTTCTTCTCTTGGAACTTTTACATGTCAATGATGCTACATTTCTTGTTAATCATGTATATGAATGGCTCTTTCCTGAACCTTTTCAAATTTATAAACTTCCTGCTTGAATTGCAGATATAAGATGTAAAGTGAGTACTTCAAACATAGCTGTGTCAGTCTCTAAAACAGAGATGTTATACTTGCTACTTCTGCTTCATATTTTCCTGCTTATACTTACAAGACTATATTAGCTTTTTCGATCCCATCATTGGCAAAAAGTTAAGGCTCAGCCAGGCCTTACCAAGAGAAAAAAATCCATGTTGTTGGCAAAATCTAAATTATAAGTGCTTTCATAGATGACCTTATACTTTGCTTTTTTGAAAATGGACTATGAAACAGTAATTCTGTCTTTTATATGATTTACATCTCTCTTTATCTCATAGACCTTATCAGTAATGATTTTTTGATTTGTTCCAGACTAATGATGAAAAAATATAATCAGTTTAGATCAAGATCCAGTCTTCACTGGAAAGCATTAGAAATGCATCTAGTAATGGATAATTCAATTTAAAATTACACAGTGAAAAGCACCTGCTAACTAAATTGCAATATGAATTATATGGATTTTATATAGTTTTGTTTTTAAACTCTAAACACTGTGTGGTAACAGAGCCTTGTTTGCTGGTAAGTAACAATTTTTTTTTTTTTTAACCTTTGTTTAAGAAATTTACAACTCTAAGCAAGTCATTGCCATCCGGCTTGCTGCCAAAAGGCCCTAGAGGGACTCTTCTATTCTCCTATCAATATTAGTGAAAGAGTATTTTAAGCATATTAATAACCCTGTCAGTGTGAACTACGGACTACATATATAATATTTATCTAAAGATGGTTTATAGTTGTCTGTTTTCTAAGGTCTAAATACCCAAAGCAGTAAGGAACTGAACCGTATCTTGCCAAGTAACCAGCTTTTAGGTAACCAACCCTTGTCATGCAGTTCATTGAACTGAATTTTCTGTGTGTTGACCAGGGAGCTTGGGGCAGCATTAAGTGCCCAAATATCCAATAGAGAAAAGGACAATGAAAACAGCAAGTAGGAAACGGATGAAGATTGAATCTGAAATGTTTCTTGTCTTCTAGACTTTGGTACTATTCACAAACTTGAGTTAGGTACCTCGTGAAATTTAGAATGATCTCAGGCTAAGATAGGATGGGGAAGGGATATTCTCCTCTCCAGACGCTGTGTAACACTACAGATTTCACAGACCTGGAGGGAGAAAAAGCAAGAGGAAAGATAAATGCAGCTCACAGTGAACTGTTCATTAGCAAAGGAGAGAATGGTGTCTGATCTCCAGGGTCTGCTTATGTATTTGACACTAAATAGTCCTTCAAGAAAGAGTCCCTCAAATTCCAATACTTTATTCTGTGGTGGGGGAGGTGGATGCAGACTCTGTGGGCTGAAGTGCCTACTTTACCTTCTTCAGAGCAGGAATTTGAAGCTGGCCCTGAAATGGGTGATCACCTGGTCCTTCCATGTTCCCCACAGCACAGAGCAGTGAGGTTGGAGGTGGGGACATATGTGCACATAGGAAGTTGTGATCATCTCTTCACATTCTTCTTTGACATTTGGCACTTTGTTGATGTCAGATTAGTGGTACTTCTGCATTCTGCTTAGACCAAAATCAAGAAGCTTTTGATTTTTGGACAGGTTTTTATTTGTTACTTCCAAATAAGAAAGAGAGAACACTGTTATAATAAAACTAAATATATGGGTTCCACATAAAATTCCTTCATGTAAAAGGTATGATGTGAAAATCCAAATCCAGAAACTTTTCGTAAAAAACACCAAAGACAGTTTGGTAATAAGCATAGCTGATGGTTTTCTGAGACTTCTGTGTCGTGAATGACAGATCATAAAAATTCCCCAAACCCATAACTATACATTTCATTCTCTATTACTTCTAGGACTGTGTGATCAGTAAAAACATATGATTTCATGACACAAATATTTCATGAAACAAAAGTACGCTATCATTCCCCAAAATCTGTTAGTGTACAATATGCATTTTCTTTGGCCTGAAAAAGCTGTTAACCAGTTCCTTTTCATTCTGTTTGTTTTGTTTGTTTGTTTGTTTGTTTTTTTAATATATCTGTGGCTTTTGATGGCTTTTTGTTTCTTTGTTTGCTTTTTTCCACCTCTCCCCCCCTCCAAAATGTCCCCATGGGAATCCCTTCACTTGAACCATCTGAGGTAGAGGGAAAGGTCAATAACTCACATTACAAGTAATGGGAGCCATTAATTTAGTTATATAATTTATAAACAGAATCAGCAAGTAAATAGAAACATCCCTGACACAGCAGCACAGGTGAGTGTATAACTCATCAAGTCAGAGAATATGCCGATTACATAAAGCCCTGACGTTCCCCAGAGGTCACATAGCTCAGGATGGATAATTTTTTCCTCCTGATTTTCTTTCTGTCACACATGTCTGAAGACAGTCTATCCCAGAAAGGATGCCCTTTAGTCAAAGATGCTAAAGTCACATGTGGAGCCAGTAATCAAATCTCCAGTTAAAGAAATAAATTTTTTTGTTCAGTAATTGTACCTCTCAGACAGGATAGATTTCTGTGGGTTTTGTACGTTTAACACAAAAAGAAAATCAATTACTCTATCTAACATTTGAGGCTAGTGTAATGCAAACATAGGACAATGCCGGTGGTACTGTGCAGTGGCTTCTCTGAATAAGTATAGAGAGAGGGATTCATATCCCTTACTTTGACTATGTAAAATTTAGTTAACTAATCTAAGTAACTCCATTTACCATCAACAGCGAGAGACACATACTTCCAGAGAGCAATTCCTCTGACCTACCAGAGGTTTGTTTTAGGATACAGTAAATCATCTGAGTCTACTTATTTCTCTCTGTTGACTAGAGAGGGACTGCAGATGACCAAATTAAAGTATTAGCTTTATGTGCTAAAGCTAGATAAGAGCAAATCCCTACACAAATCAGTTTTTTATTCCCGCTCATTTAAAACTCTTTTTAAATTTTTAACCTTCTTGTTAATTCTGGTAATATACTGGCCAATTCTTAATGCGAGGAACAGTAAGATACTGTATTATAAAAGTTTTAAAAGTTTATAATTCCTATCATCTGCTTTTGTTTCAGTACTTGAAGGGGGCCTATAAGAAAGACAGGGACAAACTTTTTAGTAGAGCCTGTAGTGATAGGACAAGGGGAAATGTTTTAAACTAAAAGAAGGTAGATTTAGACTAGATGTAAGGAAGAAATTTTTAAAAATTAAGGTGGTGAAACACTGGCACATGTTGCCCAGAGAGATGGTAAAAGCCCCATCCCTGGAAACATTCAAGGTCAGGTCGGATGGGGCTCTGAGGTACCTGATCAAGTTGAAGATGTCCCTGCTCACTGCAGGGGGGTTAGACCAGATGACCTTTAAAAGTCCCTTCCAATCCAAACCATTCTATGATCTATGTCCTCTCAAACATGATTTCCATTTTCCCTTCAATTACTATTTTGGAATTCTGGATTATTGCCAATACAGTTCTTAAGGACAATCACAGCACTTTCCATTCTCCAATACTCCTTGATAATAGCAAATTTAAGCAAGGTTGGTTTTTTATTACTTTGGAACTTTTTGAAGTCTATCATCTGGCTTTCAAACCTTGTAGCTGTTAATCAATTTCTTTTTTCTTCAATCACTTCTTTGTTAACTTGTTCTTTGACATTGCTTATATATTACTTGTACAGGTCTGAAGAATATATCCTACTAATACATCCTGTGACTAAACTTGGTGTAAAGAAATCTCTCTGCTTCTTTATAATCACCTCTGTTGAGCGGCCATTGTCAGAGAGGCAAAATGGGAGTAAATTCAATTGAAAAGTTATTCAACTGTAAAAAATTAAGGATTTTTTTTTTTTAGTATGTACCATGGTGGTCTCTAAACTTGGTCTGTAAGCTGAACATTGACACTAAGAGACAAGATCCAAGTTTATAACAACTTTGTGAAAACATCAGTTTAATAATCATTTAGATTCAACAAAGCAAATGAAGTACTAGGTATTTTAGAAAAGGAATAGAGAAGAAAACAGCAACTTATACCACTGTAAAAATATATTACATGCTCACATCTAAAATACTACACACAATTTCTTTTTTCTGTCTTAGAAAGTCCATATAGTAAAACTGGGAAAAATGCACAAGGGATCATAAAAATGACTAAAAATTTAAACTGAGACTGTGAAGTTGTCTGGGGGAAGCAGGGATAATGATAGGATATAATAAAAACCTTTTCCAATTTTATAGATCCTGAATGTCATGCAGAAAATCAAGGATGGTGTAGTAGATTCATCTGATTCCAGCGGGTGATGAGTTCAAAACCAACAAAAGAAGATGCTGCCCCATATGGTGTGTAGTTTAGGTGCTAACTCCTCCTCCTGGGAAATTATGGCTCCTAAATTTTGCATGGGTTCATGAAGCAGCTAGAAAATGCTGTGAAGTTTATCAGATATAAAGATACAAGCTCTGTCTTAGGAAGTCCACTGGTTACAAATTACTGGAGTCTGGAGTAAGCTTTGGGTAAGCTGCAGACTTACTGTGTCCTGAGACTCCTCTGTTGACACTACTGAAAACATGCCAATAGTTGAATCTTATATCCAGGCATTTGCATTTTGCATCTGTGTTTTTTTTTTTTTTCCAGTTACAAGCTACAGGGTTATTACATGCGGTTTTTGTACTTCTGTATCACAAAGGTATAATAAAAACCATTTAATGCTTCCCCTTCCCCCCACCTTATTCCTCAGATTTCTTTTAATTTGCAACTTAAATTTTGAAATTAATCTATCATTTACCTGAGTTACTGTTTCATTATTTTTTTCTAGTAAGGACATGCATTTAGCTTGAGACTTTTGTTATGCTTGGACCCTAATCATCCTTTGTCTGGCCCCAGTCTATATTTTTCGCTTTCTTCTGTCAAAGACTCTTTTCCTATCTATATTGTTATGGAAAGAATATAAAGCAGTTGTTGGTTTATTTGCTCTGTTTCTGCAGTAGAACTTAAAAGTTCTCTCCAGTTTTCTAAAGATTACGTGATTCAAGAGGAATTATTCTATTCTAAACCTGTTCAAAGCTGTTGTTTTAATGCTTCATGAAAGAACACTCATTTAAAACTAACAAATAAAATGCCCGTCAACACCCACACTGACCCCAGCTGCAGGGTTGGGGTTTTTTTAAGATGTTTTTTGCATTCGCAGTGAGATGCTTTTCAGATCTAATTAGTTAAATCACTATCAACTCATTTCACTAAATGTCTTCTTAAAATTCCTTTCCACATTGGAGAATTGCTAGCAAGATAGACTATGATAATCATTATATTTTATTCTTTTTCTTTGAAAAAATCCCATACCCCTCTTAAATTCTGCCTCTGAACCCACTGTTCCTTTCCATTTGTTACAAATGTCTGAATTCTGTCCTAAGCTTGGTGTGCTGAGGAGCTTCATTTTAGGTATTATCATTATATGACCAAAAATAATGGGGGTGTCTAGACTGGTGTGAGCTGTGTGACTGTGTTCATATATACAGCCCTCAATTAATCAGTTCAGGTGTGAAGAACCACAGCTTCCATGTGCTGCAAGAACCCACACGAAATCCTGAGAACTTGCTATGGCTCTTGCATATCTACCCTGCCACGGTTGTGCTTCTGGCAAAGCCTAAGCATGCTGTATCTTCTGGATATGGCCACATGTGTTGAATTTATAACTTCAGGGGAAAAAAAAGTTTTTAACTTGAGCAGAGCAATGACTTGTTTTCATACAAAACTTCTATAGAAAGTAATGTATGTTTATTACACTTCGTACCAAATTGTAAGTCATAGGCTGTATCTGTGAGTCTACTACAATTGCTAAGACAATTAATCCTGTAGTAATATTTGGCTAAACCCTGACCTTCAAGCTGTCTTGGATAAGATAAAGAACAAGTCTCTGTGCCTTTAGATTCACAAAATTGGATGTATGGTACATTCTTTATTTTTTTCATCTTTCTTTTGTGGGGGAATTTTTTGTTTGTTTTTTTGGGGGGATTTTTTTGTTTGATTTTTTAAGACAGCATGCTGCCAGTTCCAGCTATACAACAGTACAAGTCACAGCACTGCAATATTAGCACTGCAATATTAATTTCAACTTGCAGGAGTACCTAATTGATTATAAACTTTTTTATAAATGATATCTCTTTTGCGAGTTATATCTTAGAAACCTGAGTCATGGCTTCCCCATTTGTTAGGGAAACGGTCACAATACCAGAGGATAAGGACGCTGTTCTATTACTAGGGATGCTCAGAAATTTCAGGACAATAGATTTGATCAGAAAATATTTATTTACTGAAATCAAAAATAAAACCAATAAAGGATCAATTTTTGATTTTTTAACATTTTAATTTCCCTTTTCTATATGTAGCCTACAGGTAGACCTACACCAGTCAAAGAGCCTGAGGTTGATGCAATGCAATTCATTGTATTAAACTATTACTATGGACACTGGCAGGTCTGTGCTTCATGTGACCTACTAGTCACCCAGATAATCATAGGCTCATAGAATGAGTTTTAGACTGGAAGGTGTCTCTGGAAGTTATCTGGTCTAATTCACTGGTCAAAGCAGGTTGTTCAGTGCCTTGTTCATGGTTAATCTTCCAGCATGGTCTGGCGGTTAGTATGGTCTTGGGGGTAAGGTAGTCAGTTTAGCCAACGTGCTGAAAAGGTAAAAGAGTTTAGTGATATAGGTACAAATCTTCCACATCAGGCTGCCTCACATCTCACCTCTCTTAGACACATATCATAGAACACTTTCTGCCGCACTTTGCCTTACTTATCCCCCTGTGATACCAAACTAAATTGATTTGAGTGCCAAGAAAGTTTAAACTCAGTGGTGAAGCTACCTTTTCCAGGACAAGTCACTTTTCCTGATATCTGTGTTCAAGTTTTCATTGAGCATTGGCACTTCTGTATCATTAGGAATAACAGTCCAGGAAATAAGTATGCTCTTCCTGAAGATCACAAACTCTGGAGTGATCTCTGTTAATCTCAATCTAACCTGGACATTGAGAGAAAAATTCACCAGCCAAAATCTAGCAAACTTCCATACAACATTTTAGAAAGCATATTTTGCAGCCTTTAGTGTTCAGGGACATCCTTGTGATCTAAAAGTTGTTCTGAGAGTTGATTTTCCTGATGTAACTTTTTTCACTGTAGTAGATCAACAGAAAATCAATGCTGCTTTCTATTTCAACTATACTTTTAAATTCTTTTCTTTTACAGTCTATTTCTTTCTTTAGGAGAGTATCATTAAAAGTTTCCATCAACAAATGGAACAACATAACATTAAAATTGACAGTATAGATAGTATAATTTCCTGACTTGGAAATACTGATATTATTAAAGGTCTATAGTACAGTTAAAAAAAATAAAGAAAAATACTATTAGATCCTTAAGCCAAAGTATTCAGAGCATAAAAGGGTCTAAAAGCTGTAGCAATCAAGCTATAGGGTTCAAGGGTTTTGGTCATCCATTTATTTTTTAAAATACTACAGCATTGACAAATGTTCGTGAAATACTGAAAATGAATGCGTTATTTCTTTCCCAATCCTTATTTGTAACCTAGTCATTCATCCCTTACACACTTTTCACACAACACAGGAGTGTTTGACATGGAGTTTTATGGAAATATAATGGGTTGTAGAAAGGCATTGAACAAACTCACAGAGCAGAAATTAATCTAAAAACAGTCTGGGTGGCATCTCCAACTCTGGAAATCCTGAAATTGTTGGTGGCTAGAGGCTGATAGGTAGACACTGAGGGAAAATATACTCCATGCTCTTATTCTATATTCCCTCTCCAGGCATCCCTAAGTCGCTGATGTACATGGATTCTCATTTGGATGTACCTTCAGTCTTGTCCTCTATGTTATGTGTTCTTATATAACAATGTCTAGATAAAATGATCTCATTCTATGTTGTTGGGAATTTATCCTATGAAGAAGATCCATGAAATCATTTTAGAGAAATTCCTGTTTGTTTGATATTTTGTTTTCCTGTCAGGTTAAAAGCATATTAGTAATGAGTTGGTACCTCAAGAAGTTACCTAGAAGTAGTGTTGTCCAGAAGTGGAAGTCTCAGATTTATCTTCAGATAAGCTAATTGTTACAAAATCTGAAGCCACTGAAGAAGTCAGGCCAATGCTGACCTGTATTTTCAGGTTTCTATGTTAGGCTCATGCTTTTTAAAGTAGTGAACTTGCTCCTGAAAGCACAAACTTCGTACGGATACATTGCAGCTACGTCTGTACCAACCAGTATACCTGCCAGTATCAGGGGACTAGCTTTGTGACATCATCTGACCACATTTAGGCTACAAAACAGGGCTGTTGAATGCAGACTCTCTACAGGAATTATTCCTGGCCTGTCATAACCCTGATCTGTTCCCAGGCATTGCTTGGGGAAAAATAGATGATGCTGGCTAGAGGGTCATCGAGGCCATGCCAACAATGGTGGTGCTGGCAGCAAGCTCCCATGTCTGCACTCATGCTCTGTTACTGTTTAATGTAATACTACAGACATCTTTGTGGACATCTGCATGTCTGCCACATTTGGTAGGGGCTGAAGTATACAGACTTGTTCTAAGGCAGTGCATTAAGAGCAGTTTCAAAACCAAAGTTGCTTTGAAAAACATAGATTACATATTGACCTTTTTATATGCCCTATGGGTAGGAAAGATCACATGTCAATCTTTTCATTTTCCTCTTTATATTTTTATTTTTTTTTTATGGAGAGCTGCAGTTAAGCATTTCCTGACTATCAATTATAATAAAGACAGAAGAAGATGAGCTAGATAATTGAATATGCATTATTACAGAGATTGAACTATACTGTTGTTGCTACAGTGGACTGATTCTGTTCGTTAAATTGCTTGATAGCGTTTTACAACTAATGATTAATGATAGTAGCCTTTTACAGAATTTCATTTGTGGAAATATTAGGGGCTGTTATGTGTTAGCAATACTCAAAGTTGTTCCTGCAATGCAGTAGTTGAGAATTCTTACAGGAAATATCTAAATAATTTCCTTTGTTCAGTACTACTAGTGCACAGTAATTGTTCTGTGAGTGGATCCAAATAATCTGCAATCCTTAATTTCCCATTTTGCTCTCAGGCAAATTGATAATAAGCTATAATTTATTTAAATACATGTGCTTTTATGTATTTAATGCTTTTTTGTAGTTTAACAAGCAATTTATAGTTTCTATTTTGTTGGGTTTTGTTTTGTTGGGTTTTGTTTTGTTTTGTTTTGTTTTGTTTTGTTTTGTTTTGTTTTGTTTTTTCTTACCTGCAAAAGGGAATGCCAACAAAGGGGCAGGAGAACAGTCAGGGCTCATCCTCATGCATTGGCAATGCAGCTGTGGGTAAGCAGATTTGCTGCTAGACAGCCCCACTAAGGAAAGGAGAGAGAACTCCCAGCTCACATGGAAGCTGTCCCTAAAGGTCGAGGGAAGCAGAGAATGATTGACATTAAAGCATCCTCATGGTTATGACTGGCTCAGACTCAGAAATAAATCATCAACATCCATCTTATACACATTTTTCAAATGCAACCACTTAAGAAGGTTATATTACAAAACTTCAAAGTGACACATTTTACAACATTCCTGGAATTTTAAAGACAAAAAAGATAAATACCCTTCCTAATTCAGGTACTGGGAGGCCGCTATAAGGTCTCCCTGGAGCCTTCTGTTCTCCAGGCTGAACAGCCCCAACTCTCTCAGCCTGTCATATGACTGTGCCTTTGTGAGTACATGTACATAAATGAATAAATTTGAACATTATTAAAAATGCAGCTTCATATAAAAATTTAAGAAGATACCTCCAAAATAAATGCAGAGTGTAGTGACTGACAATAAACTGTGCTAAAAGAAATTAAAAGACAGGGAAATTAAACATATTACTGAGGAAAAAAAATAAATAAATAATTTCTACGCAAGCTAAAGTTACTTCTGGACCAAATATTTGGTTCACTCACATCAAAGAACACGCTTTGTTGTAACAACAGCTTTTTTAGGGGCATATATTTTCAACAAAGATCACATTTGAGCCGTGAGCTGTATTTTAGTTAATTTGATCAGCTGCATCTTCCCTTCCAGACTGATCCATCTTGTTGGATAAACTCATATAATTATGTAACAGTATGGCTGGAAAATAAGGATGAACAGACTGCGGCTGTTTCTTATTTACTAGACGGTTATCTTGGCATCAGCAAGACTTCCCTGTTTACCTTTTACGTGTGATTAAATAGAATATGTTTGCAAATGCTAACAACATTGCAGTCCAGAGGCATTCCCCACTGCCAGGAGCAGAACCAGCTGCAGTGTCAGGTACAGAGCTGTACAGGTAGGTGTTATAATAAAGTGCTTGGGTTGGGTGGGTACTGCAGTCAGTGCTGTGGCTGTACCCAGTATAGGCATATCTGAACTAGTTCTACTCTGGAAAGCACTGATAATATTGCTATAGAAATGAAGTTAAGTGAGTTTTAAGGTAGCTTAGGAACACAAGTCAATACTCAGGGTCCCCTGTAACATGCTACGCTGCTGGATGCTTTTTGTTATTCTCAGTTAAGCTGGTTGGGGTATTTCTACCACAGTAACCACATTCTTTTGTAGATAAAAGTCATCTAAAGCATGAGCATCTCACTGAAAAGTTAATATTTCTGGATATGTGGGGGAAGACAAGTTACCAAAAATGTTATGTTGAAACATTGGATCTGAGTACAGCAAAGGTACTACTCTAAGACAACTGTCAGTTTTTGAATGGTCGTCGTAATATATTTGTTATTAACAGCTGCAAAGCACCGTAAGTCTGTAAGTCTGTAAATACTCCCCAGTCTGTTTCCTAAGAGCTGACTTAACATTTTGTCTAATATCCAGTTATAAAGCCCTACAGAATGTTTGCTGATCAGCAGCAAAATCTAAAGTACATTCACGCTCTGCATAATAAATCTGCCTATTCACTGCAGAATAATTATATTCTGGTTGTGCATCTTGGTGTTTTCTAGAAGAGGAAGCAATGAACTGAAAGTCTGGTAATCAACAAGGAACTGAAGCTTGTAGTTCTGCATTCATCTGCTCCCAGTGACACAGTGATTATGATTTGAGTGAGGAAACTCCACTGCAGTAACAAACACAGCCTAGGATGTTTTATGATTAAATATTAAACAAATATAGGAAGATATACTTTTTTTTTTTTTTTTCCCTGAAAGAAGTATAATGTTGTCAGATGGTAAATATCAGAAAACAGCTTATTGATCAGAGCTATATTTGAGGTGGTTTGGACAGCTTTAGTAAAAAATGGATGTTTAAGTCATAATTAGATAGTGATTCACTGGAAAACGATATCTCCGTTCCTCTTGTTCCTTGGCATTGCTGTCTCCTCTGTTTACGAACTGTATTGCCTGTGGATAGGTTTGCAAATAGCTCCTCTTTCTGACCAGAAATTCCTGTCCTTGACTGAGACTGTGCAGCAAATGTGCTCACTCCCTCTATCTACAATCTAGGATTTTTGGCAATACATCTCTGACTTGAACTTGAGCAAAGCCAGGTATTTTGTTTATATAATAAGATGAGAAACCCACCTTCCAATGTCTTCAGGTGTTTGAAATGCAGCAACTAGGTTAAGTAAAGAGGGACAAATACTCTTTCTAAAATCCTAAATGAGCTGCAGACTACTGAAAGTTCCCATTGATTCCCACACGTCTAAGAGTGCACTCTGAGACTATCATTTATGTGTTCAGCATCAATAAAGTACTTTACTCAGTAAGGTAAAACAGCTCTTGGAAATTTGCAGACTTTGTCCTTTTTTCATTGACTTCAGTGGCTATTGATTTTTGATAGCAAGGACTGATAAGTATCCTGGGAAGGGAAGTTCAGAAAAATAAACAGCAGTAGTGGTTTGAGTTTGAATATAAAATGCCAGAATTTTAAATGAAGAATAAAAGGTTTAGAAAGAAGATAAGGATGGCATGATAAGTACAGTAGGCCACATTTCTTTTTTTTTTTAAATAAAATAATTCATTGCCTGATGGGGGAGATCAAAGGTATAAGAGCAGAAAATATGGTTCTTAGTACAAAAGACCATCTTCACCACTAAGGGAAAAGTACTACCATTATTAATGACATCAAATGAAGGAACTCAAAACTAAAAACTATAGAGTTTCAGATATTCTATTCTATTATTCATAGCTAATTTGCAAAATGCATATTTTTTAGCTTCTTATGACTTACAAACACTGATTTTTGTATGTTTTGAAAGCAAGAAATTATACCAGAACAATAAATATTCTGGTCTAGCCAAGTCTCAATGACAGAAAGACAAAAATGCAATATGTGAAAGGCCATAAAGCCAGATGATTATTCCAGGAGAATACAATGCAAGTATCAAACCCAAATGTTTGCACTAGATGATTTTTACAGTATCTTGCACAACATGTAGTAATTGTTTGAAGTATGTGCACTTCATTAGTGAGTCTATTTGAAGTGAAATTGAAGTGGTTTCATTTTCAGCTTTGATCTCATCCCTATGTACTTTTTTAAAATTCAGATTTTTAATGAAAGTTTGTTTGTTTAATTGAGCTTCAGTTTATATTGATTTTTCCAACTCCTGTATTATTATTATTTAATACATGTTTTCTTAATGTACTAAATATTGTACAGTTAGAAAATATTATGCAAATATAAAGACATGCACAATTATTACTCTAAAAGCTCCTTTCCTACAGATGCTTCAAGAAAAACTGCTGCTTTTTTTTTTTTTTTTTTTGAAGATCAACTGTTCAACATTTAAACTTGACTAACTACAAAATGGGAATTGGTATCATCATCATCATCAGTGTTGGATAAATCTGTGCAATAATTGTTACACTGAAAGTTATGTAAAAAAAGGATATGGCATATAGAAAAAAAGATTTATTATATATTTTAATCTATTCCATGATGTGCAGTGGTGTTGATTCTCCAGTAGCCCTTATTTTGCTCTGCAGCTTTAAAGTACTGATCTTCTCCTGCTTATTGCATTGTCCTTTATATCTTTACAAAGTAAGCACAAGTGGAAGAGCCTCACAACTAAATTGAAGTCATCAGCCTTTTTGCACCTGTGTAAAGTTTGAAGCAGCGAGCACTGCCATCAAAATTTATGTAATATAAATTCATTCTCAAATAACTCTACCAATATATCTTGTAGATGCATAAAAGGAGGAAACGAATATTTCTCAACACCTGCTGCTTAGTTATATGCAGAAGAAGGAGTAAGGCAATCTTACAGGCTTAGGGAGACCTTGGCACAGGATTTAAATGTGCAGCTGACATGCATGTGAAAGAAGTGAGGGACAAAACCCACAGCTTTGTTTGTGCTGTGCAACCAGGCTCACTCTGCAGGCTTGCTCAGCCTTCCAAGTACAGCTGGACCAACATGAAATGTTTTACTATTGTGTCAGTAACTTTGCTAAGCCAGGACAGGAATCAGGACCCTGCTGTGCCACGTACAAGCTTGTGACAAAAGGACTGCCCTCATCACAGAGTTGGCAACCTGAGCCTTGGGAGGTGCAGGACACAACCATCGCTGGGACAAAAGGCAACAAGAACAAGATGTAGAGCATGAGAAGTGGCAGTCACCACACAGCATGCAAACATTTTTTAATGGAGTTGAGAATAAATAGGAACTTTCAGGGAGGATCTGAAGAAGCATCAACCTCTGAAGAAGCATGTGGAAGGCAGCAGCTCTCCTTTGGACTTCGCCCTGCTACCTCACTTCAATTTGTACTGCAGATCTCTGTAGGCAGCCATATTTCCATACTGGGGGCAAGTCACTTACCATTCCCAACAGCAATGGGCTGCAGTTATTGACCATTTTAGAAAATGCTGATGTGCTAGCTGTTCTGTGTACCTATTGCATCTGCTATGTTTTCAAAGGAACAGACAGTTCCCAAGGTAAGAGGATAATTGCTGCACAGCACAGAATAGAGACAGACATAAAACAGTTAATTTGAAAGAATGTTGTTGTTTACAGCCTTGAAATAAACCTATGTCTCAACAGCAAAGAGTTTTGTAATGTCCTTGGTGCAGGAAAGGTCTTGATATGTGTTTTTATAGATTTGAGTACAATAGGTTCAGAATCTTGACCAGGATTTGTATGTCAGTATAAAAACAAGAATTTGTACTTGGAATCTAACAATAAAAACACTACAAAGCTTTTCCTTGGCTGATGCATAAAGGACATCTTGATTGCTGAAATTGCGGAGACAGTGCATTATAAGCTGAAAATGGACTGACAGATTTATATAAGAAGTTCCTACTATTTTGTAAGTTTTAATCTTAGTGCTAGGTACTGCTCAGCTACTAAACACACCCCTTCATCTCTTATCCTCTCAAAAATCTGGAATAATCCTCTTCTTTCTTTTTCCCAACAACCCAAATGTCAGAACACTTCTTCATACAGACCTGCTGCCTGAGGGTGTTTGGAGCTATATTGCAACTTAGGACAGCATCAGTAAGTTTTGTGTGAATTTACAGAAATTTATATTCTCATTCTCCCAGGGGTAATGTTATATGTGCCATAAATTAGAAAGTGCCCCCTGGAGCCAGGCTGTGCTCTTGTGTTCTTCCCCCAGTTAGAGTTTTTATTACCCAGCTCCCCCTCATTTACTACTACTTACATATTTTTTGTAAAGTGTGGAAACAAAAACTCCAGAGGAATTCTGTGTGCAGAAAGTAGACCTCCACTGCAACTTTGGTGAATCTTCTATGTTGTGATTTGCCTCTGACAGATTAAATCACTGAGCCACAACTTGATGAAAGGTGGGAGGACATATTGGTGAAGTTTCCTCATCTAATTGGTCTATTTTTCATGTGAATTCTTAAGCATCCTTGACTGTGTGCAGAGACATAGTCTTCAGGTTGATGAACCTTGGCTTTTATGAATTGTTTTATTTTTTGTCACACAGAATTTTTTTGTGTTGAAATAAATATTATTTAAGCCTGTATTTGGAAATTTGGCCCATATTTGAGGAACAGTGTTAATCAGTATATTCTGAATTTGTTTTAAGCCAATTCTTTTTGGGCAAGACAATATCGCTAATGTATCTGTATATGCATGAAATTGCCAACCCTGTCCTTTCTGCTGGTTAATTCCACTGTTAGATGTATAAAATTCACTGCTGTATTGTCTTGGTAGTAGAAACTTTTAGCTTAGTTTCTGTCTGGGCTGGGTACCCGAAAATCTCATATGATACGGACTGCGCATGTGCAAATAATGTCTAAGGCATCGCATTCAGTGATTCCAGTGTATCCTGGACATGTTAGACTCATTATATTTAATGTTGTGTTCATTTGCATATATAGAGTAACATACTATTTCCTGGCAACAAATCAACTGATCATTGGTGCAGGCAAAGTAGGTCTAAGAAGTGTGATACACCTGAGATGATACCTCTGGACATCTACAGCAAGCTTTGAACTATATAGTTATTAATCTGCACAAGTAATGAAGGTGGCATGAAAGTAATGAAGTAGTAATACATTGGCCACTAGTTTGTGTTGTGGATCTAGTGTGGGGGACATGTTTGATCTTCACATTTATTCCTAGTAGTGATCAGAAGAATGAAGTTAATACAAACCAAGCTAATTACACGCTTGTGATTAATTTCACCTAACTTTACCTGTCTTACAGTTAAGCACCTAGTCTAAGCTCTCTGGTTAGTTAAGAAGTTGGATACCACTGGAGAAAAATGTGCTCTGTCATAAGGGAAGGGTATTATATAGCTAAAATTAAAAACACTTTGGGATTTCTATTTCTGTTCACCGGGTAGAGGAAAAGGCTAAACAGCTCCCTAGATTAGATACATACATTTTCATATACTAATGCTGAGTGAGATGAATTTATTCTAAGTGGAAAATAGTTTTGGTTAGCTGTTTCAGAGGAGGCTCATACTTTCCACAATTATATATTCAGCACAGCATGAATATGAACTATAAAGACTAATAAAATTCTATTCAGAATGGAACTTCCTGTGCACAATGCTTTGACATGAATTAACTTTGTCAACGTACAAAAGGAATATTTTTTGTTTTGAAAATTTGCTCTGACACTTCACTGAGATTTTGCAACTGAACTAAGAGTTTGCATTCTGTGATAAAATCCATAGGTTTTATGTGAAGTGTGATTGTACTTGAGCTAATTATGATATTTTCCTGTTAGTGTTTAGTAAAAATGAATTTTTCATTGGTTTTACTGGCATTTTCCTTTGATGACTCTGTGGTATAAAAAAGGTAAGGCATTTTTCCAACAAAGTACTGAAAAAAATTGAAAACATTTATATTGAGTCTTTTATTTTTACATATTATTTATAGTTAAATTTTATGAGACCCATGAGTAAATATGTATACACATTTATACACTGTTTTTCAAACTAAACCACATAAAGGCTAAATCATATCTGGCAATGATTACTATGATTTGCTATGGGTGTTTGAAAGGTTTGATAAACTGTAATGCATCATTGTATATGGCACGATATTGCATATTTCTCACGTACATTGCAATACCTCCACCTCTTGTGTGAGTTACAGCGTAACATACTCAAAGGGTGAGGCTGGCTGATAATGTATTAATACATTCTGTGCCAAAATATGCAGATGGGATCTGAGTAAGGTAACCAGCTGCCTGATGTCCTACAACTCCTCTATGGCAGCACATTATTGCAATGAGAAAGTGCAGAATAGAAAGTGTTCAGGTTGGCTCAGGAAAGCAGATGCACAACATTTCTGATGCTTGTTGGCTTTCCTCTAGCTGACTGTGCTTTGGTTCATGAGCAAACTGATCTTTCATAGCTGAGTAAAATAGTTAAAATCAGCTGGGGAAAAAAAATACCCAACCTTGCATTGTTTGCATAACTAAGCTAAATTTTGGTAAAGAATAAGAGGTATTATATTAGTATACTGTTTACGAATTAAACATATGAGATCTTTCTTAGCATTTAGTGAGAATAAATGCAGACACTGTTATTTGCACTTCTTGCTGTTCTTATTTTTTCATTTATTTACGAGTTGCTTTTTTGTCAGTTTTATTTTTCTTCCAGGAGTTACTTTTTCAGTTTTATTTTTCTAGAAGTAGTAGTGAATTCAAAATAAGCACCTTCTACTTAATGGCTTCACTGTGCTACGTAGTTTAATATTGTGTAATATCTTTATAACAATAAATATAGTGTATATATGCATTAAATTGCTGAGGACAAATTTGTGGCAGAACACAGTAATTTTTTCAGTCAATTTTCTCCTTGTCTGTGCCTCTTTGTTTTTCATGGCCACACTGTGGCATGGGTTAGTGGGAAAAGGGACTCTGTCTGAGCTCTTCAAGTGGATCAAAGACTTTCTCCTTGCTTGGAAGTCTGGCAAGGTCACTCCTCCTCTTCCCCTTGTCATAACACTGCAGCCAATGTTATTGTTTCTTAGAAGCCCGTATGTTTGCATTCCATTTTTCATTTGTCAGCACAGAGAAAGCAAAACATCTTTCACTGCTTCTGTGCTATATCCCCACCTTGTGCTTGAAAACACTTTGACATAAAAAGGTGTGCTTATTCAAGGGACTGCAACCTTCAGAGAGTCCTTAACCATCCCATACTAAATGTGACTAAAACTGTTGACCACACTGCTAGCTCCAGGTGTCTCTCCAGGTACAAGGTACAGTAGAAATAAATCCTTATTTCACAAACTGCATCTTTACTCTAGTAAGACTGCTTAGGCATCTGTGATGTTTCCACTTGAGTTCATGCCTTTGTGGGTGCCTAATGCCACTGGAAAGAGTTGCTATGGATGAAAATTTGATAGAAGCATCTTCATTTTTGTTTACTACATGGAATTAAATTTCCAGTGGCACAAAGTGGCACAAGTCCAGCACTTGGATGGGATTGCACCAAGCAGCCTAAGTTGAGAATAAGAGCTCTTTCATTTTCTTTGTTGTGTGCATGTTCTTCTTTAGAAAACTCATAGCATGCTATTTACCAGTGGGACAGAAGCTAAAACTAATATACTGTGCAGTCTAAAAAAGGGTAAAAACTTGTCTGTACTGACTGCTTGGTAGATGTGTTTTTTATCTGGATATTTTGTCTGTTTAGTTCTAATTTTAAAAATCTTGAAAGGCTTAGCCCATATTAATGATAATTTATCTGCACCATTCCAGTTTCAGAGGCAAAGCCAAGTTTTAGTTAAAAAATGAAAAAAATCTCATAAATTACTAAACAACAAATGTTTCCCTTCCATCATGGGGATAAAAAGTGAATTAAGAGTCTTTGACAACTTGTATATCAAGTTTTGAGCTGATGCAGTCTTAAATGGCTGAGTTATTGACCTCTGAAAAATGGATTTTGTAATGGAAATACTGACAGACTATAAACTACAGCTATGCTACCGGGGAGGGGAGGGAAGGAGACTACTGTGATTACTAGTATATAAATATTATTCTACTATTGCCTTGACAGACCAAACCCAAACAAATCAAACGCAAACATGTCATTTCAAAAGCCCAAAGCTACTGCCAAACTGGTGGATACCATACGAGGTGTTTTTGTCCTTGCCTTGTTCCCTTTCTTGTCACACCCCTGTGCCTTCCCTCAAATGCTTAAGCAGAGTGCAGAAGACTGCCAATTTCTAAAGCAACTAACATTCTTAGAAAGTTACATTTGGACCCTTGAAATTGAATGGCACTGACTAGAGGGGAGAGAGGAAAAAGGCAAAAGTGCAACACCTGGGAAGGAAAAACATGATAGGAAGGAATGCACAAAAGAAGTAATTGAAAGAGGGGAAGAAAAGGACAGAGAATGAGTTTGTGGACTAAAAAATGGAGTGATTGAGAAGTTCAGAAAAGTGCAGTGATGGAGGTGAATTCTAGGGATTTAGGCTGGTTGGTGCAGAATGGAACAGAGTTGCAAGTGACAGAATAGAATCATTATTTCCCACCATGTTCGGTGAATAAACAAGGACATTAAAAGAATGGGGTAAATATTTCTACCCAAAACTGCTACCATAAGGAAAATTTGGCTACTTGATATGGAGAAAAATATTTCTTTCCCCTTGAAATAAATAATACAAACTTATCCAAGTAGAAGAAAAAGCTGTTATGTTTTGTGAATGCTGAAACCTGTGAAGTTATGCATCCATAATATAATATAACTGCTTATTATGGGCGAGATGCATCTTAAAATTAGTCATATGAACATGGTGTAAAGTAATGAAGGTATTAGATTTACAAATAACTTTTCAGTATGAAAAGGTCTTTTGTAAATAATTGTTCATTATTTACTGAAGGGTCTTGATCCAAGACTTGAGAATAACTGCAAAAAATCCGGAGTGGCAGATCTGTTTTTTCACTCTTGCCTATAGTTAGCATATTGTCTTCTCTATTGCACTGTTACCGATTTTTTTTAGGAAAAAAATACTAAATTAAAAACAACATTACAACAGGAAGTAATCATAATAATGCTAACAGTAAGTGAGGAGGAGGCTGACATGAGTAGATTCACAAGTAATTTCTAACACTGATCATCAGCTGTAGGTAAGCTTCTATGCATTCAATATTCAGCCGTAAACTCTCCTGAGAAAAAGTCTACAGAGGAGCAGCAGAAATTATGGAGAGGAGGAAGAGACAGACCAGATGACAAGACTAACACTGTATAGGGTTAAAAAGGTGAACGAAGTAGGCAGCCTGAAGAATCTTTCTGCAGGACAGTACATAAACTAAGAGAATAATGAGTCTGAGGTCAAAACATTTTGTTCTACAAGACTTAAAGTTAATCCAAGAGTTGGCAGGATAAATATCCACTTTGTAAGAGGACAGTGTTGACAAGAGGGACTATGTCCTTTAGTAAAAAAAGAGTCCCTGAAGCCAAGGCAGAGATACAGGCAGGCCAGACGTGTGCTGTTGGTCTTCTCTTTTCATAACTGTCTACATTTTTTGTATACCTGCTTTATCAGCCTTAAAATTGTCTGTGTATCTAAAATTATATGCTATGTACATGTTTTGACTAGAGAGAGAAGTATTCTGGCTAAATTCCGCTACATTCTAGAGTTTCGAGAAGAGATCCAAATTCAATATGTGTCCCCAGAGGGACCTGTTCTGGTAATCATGCATGTAGTGCAAGGAACAAATGCCAACTTCATAGGTTTTATTCTAAAATGCTGGTACAATAGCAGAATAACCTAGTAGTTAAACCAGGTTTTAAGTGCACAGGTAATACCTCTCCAGCCAGAACCTAGATCTCCCACGATAAGATCCAGATCTCATCAGGTCCTACAATAAGATCCATTATAGGAACCAGATCTCCCATGCAGGACACATGAAAAGAGGAGAATTCTGAAGGTAGTGACAAGTTTCTACAAGGATAAAGGCACTGCTAAACAGTGAGCTGGAAGTGACTTCAGGCTTGCTTGAGGCTCATTCTTCCTGTTGGGAAGTGTTGGTTTCTTGCCCAATGTGTGAAACTTACCTGCATTACTAAATCACAGAAAGCTTCAGGAACAGTTTACTGTCACGCCCATTTTAGGCTTAACCCAAGGTTAATTTAGGAGCCTAGATGATTAAGGATCTTTGTACAGAAAGTGCAGATAGCTAAATATGTATCAGACCAATTAAAATCTGCACCAGACTCTAGTAGTGTCTCTTTCTCTTTTACCAAGGGTGATAGATCCACTGTCAATATGCCAAAATGCCAATGTAGACATGTCTTTAAACCATCTAATGTTAGTGGTAATGAACTTGATTTCTTGATTTCCTATAAATCAAAATCTGGAGAGTTTCTTCATGTGTCAACATGCAACAACACACATCTCATCAGTCATCAGTCATCTGGAAGTCTTCCCAAGTACTCAGGCTTATGCCAGTTGACCATTAGAAAGTCAGGACTCATTACCTAAGGTTGGATGGCAATGAAAAGGATTCAAAGGACAATTGGGTTGGATGAAACTGAGACCCTTGTGTTAGGTTTCTCCTCTTTGGCAAAATTTGTGCTGAATACTAGTATAAATAAGAAGCTAATACAAATGAGGGCATTATAAATGCCTGCAGTTTCCCAAAATGTAAATACCAGTCTTTTTATTGCTTGGATTTTTGTTTTCTTTTGTAAAGCCAGAGACTGTATGGTATACCACAAAGTCAGCGGTAGAGGAATAGTAGTAGTAAGCCTTGGAAAGAGAGCAGTAACATTAAACCTGACAACATGAATGAGAGAACATGAACATAGACTTTGTCTAGGAGATATAAAATGTGCTATTTCTTACTCCAGGTTCCTCTCTCCCAAATGTAATACTTAGTTGGAAGTTAGGTTAATCACAAAAAAGAATGTGATTTAAATGGACAAATATATTATGTTTTAAAAGGAGAATACTATCTCTTGGCCATCAAAGAAAGTATGTTTAAATATTAGCCCAAATATTATTAATTAAATTTAGGTCCTTATCTGTTTTCAACACAGCAACTTCAATGTACTACCAGTGCCAAGTCACAAAAACCAAAAGGTTGGAAATCTGAGCTCTTCATTTTGGAAACTGGTATTGAAACACACATTTGCTTCACAAACATGCATCTACAGTTTTGGGTTAGTTCTAATGTAGTATTAAACAAGTGTTCTGACCTTGAAATGTGTCACAAATAAACTTGTCCTCTATCTGACAGCTCTTCTCAGCATCCAAAAAGCATTTCAACATCCAATTAGGCAGCTGCAGAAAGGACAGATGTTCAAAAATGGTCAGCATCTGTTTATTTTGTTGTTTCATAGGAGGGATTCTCTCTTTTGAAGTCCTTCTGTTGTTTGAATATTTATCTCAGGAAGTTCACTTAGCCTTGAAAAATCAACAAAATTGTATTAGGTTAGAGAAAAGAGGAAAATTTTCATTAAAGTACAATTTCTTTTGGAAAAGAGATTATTTAAACTACATTTATTCTTCCCCAATGGCCTCAGGTTTGATGAAAGTTTTGACAGAAAAACAACACAATAATAAAAACCTGATTTTATGAAACATTAAAAAATACTAAATTACATTTCAGTTCTTATTATTTTAACATCATTTCATGTTGTGTCAGTGGTACCCAGGAATAACACTAGATGAATAATAGTGGATGAAGGAAATTGAATGGTGCATTTGTTGCTTGGTAGGAAAGGCATGGGGTAAAATAAATCCTTTAGGGAGGTGATGAGAGTTCAGATTTTCTAAATGTATTTGTAATAAGAAGAAAAGAACATTAATGAGCTAAATTAGGTAACATGAAAATATTTATTTAGTGTATTTAGTGTTAAATAAAGAGAATTTAAATTTCTATTATCCCAAATGTGGTGTTTGGGATAAGAAACCTATAGTCTTAACTGCGTCTTCCCATATGACGTAGCAAAGGTAATACTTCATTTCAGTAAGCTTGTGACATTTTGTGGTTTTTTACATGATTTCATGTGATTTATTTTCAATGTTAGTAATAGCTATGAATTGTAAAAATAGTTTTTTAATATATCAAAACTAAATATATAAACCAACAGAATGAAAATATCTTAAAATCTTTCAACTTTATAATTTAAATAATAAAAACTTAAGCAGAATTAATATTTTTTTTCTAAAATATAACATATTATTTATGAAGCAGCAATTTTGAGAAGAAATACATATTTTGGTGAAATGTGCTCTCAAATAAAAATGTCCATATGTGGTTTCTGGTTGATTTCAGCAGAAGAAATGGTGCTCTTTGAATGACAGGAAGGGTGAGGGATGATGTAGTCGGTCTTAGCTTTGAGCTGACAGTGGTTGTGTGGTAATTACAGTGGCAAAAGAAGGGCAAGTCTCCTGCTGGCCCTAGGTGTTCTTCCACCTAGACCTTTCTAAATTTATGCATCAGGAGCTTGATAAACTTATTCAACAAAGGAGCGAGGAAAAGATATCTGCTCTAAACCTAACTCATTTCATTTTGCACTGTGTGCTGATACAGCATTAATCCACAGAAGAGCCATACAAGTCCTAGGGTAAGATTTCTCTATCTGTTACACCCACACACTGGTTCAGTAGCAAGGGCAGAAAGGATCATAGAATCACAGAATCATGGAATCATAGGGGTTGGGAGGGACCTCAGGAGACGATCTAGTCCGACCCCCCTGCCAAAACAGGTTCCCTACAACAGGTCTCACAGGAAAGCATCCAGGTGGGTTTTGAATATCTCCAGAGAAGGAGACTCCACAGCCTCTCCAGCAGCCTGTCCCAGGGCTCTGACACCCTCACGGTAAAGAAGTTTTTCCTTAAGTTTGTATGGAACATCTGGTGTTCTAGTTTTTGCCTGTTGCCCCTTGTCCTGTCACCAGCCACCACTGAAAAGAGCCTGGCCCCATCCATATGTCCCCCACATTTCAGATATTTATAGACATTGTTAAGATCCCTTCTCAGTCTTCTCTTCTCCAGGCTGAAGAGTCCCAGCTCTCTCAGCCTCTCCTCATAAGGCAGATGCTTCAGGAAAACCATTTCATTCCCAATTAGGGGTTTCTACTCAGCAGTCACCGTTGATTATTGGACAGTGTATGTGTCACAAGCATTGCTGTACTGCTGAAGAGAGAAAGCCTGGGATGTCCTCGTGCTTGGCAATATTAGTTTGAACTTTCTGACTTCTAGGCGCCCATTATAGGTTGGAATAATTCAGAGCAGCCTCCAGACAGGAATTACCTTAGGGCTAAGTGCAATGCTACAGGCTTGGGGATGAGTGGCTGATAAGCTGCCTGGCGGAAAAGAATCTGGGGGTGCTGGTCAACATCTGGAGGAATATGAGCCAGCAGTGTGCCCAGGTGTCCAAGAAGGCCAATAATAACCTGTTTTTTATTAGAAATAGTGTGGTTAGCAGGACTAGGGAAGTAATCCTCCCGCTGTGGTCGGCACTGATGAGGCCGCACATCACTACATGAAATAGAAGAAAGACATGGAGGTGCTGAAGTATGTCCAAAGAAGGGCAATGAAGCCTGTGAAGGGTCTAGAGCACAAGTCTTATGAGGAGTGGCTGAGGGAACTGGGGTTGTTTAGTTTAGAGAAAAGGGGGCTGAGGGGAGACCTTATCACTGTCTACAGCTACCTGAAAGGAGGCTGTAGTGAGGTGGGTGTCAGTCCTTTTCCGCAGGTAACAAGTGACAAGACAAGAGGAAATGGCCTCAAGTTGTGCCAGAAGAAGTTTAGATTGGATATTAAGCAAAACGTCTTCACCGAAAGGGTTATCAAGCATTGGAACAGGTGCCCAGGGAATTGCTTGAGTGACCATTCCTGGAGTTATTTCAAAGATGGGTAGATGTGGCACTTAGAGACATGGTTTAGTAGTGGATTTGGCAGTGTTACGTTTGGAGTCGGACTCAATGACATTAAAGGTCTTTTCCAACCTAAATATTCTATGATTCTGTGTTTCTACATTTTCTGGTAAGTGGCTCCTTCTTTTACCTGCTTCTTTTAGAGGCTTTAGAGTATTTTAGCTTGTTCAAAGCAGCTGCTTTTGCAACTGTGTTTTTGGAAGTCTTCAATAAGTGATACTGTCAATAGTGCAGATGGAAAACTGAAAGTAAAGCAGGTCCAGTTTTCATCACAGAATTGGAGTTTGGCTTTTCAAGTGAAAATCCTTGCAAGTTTTGCTGCTGGCCATCTATGATACTGTGAGCAAAAATCCCTAGTCCATGCATTGTTTTACTTCTTTATGTTTGCTTTGATTTTATAAAGGCCCCTGAAAGGGCCCATATCTCCATGCTTCCATGAGAAAATACAGTTATAACCCAAGTGAAGGAATTACAGGTAATACATCACAAATCTCATTCCCTTCCTTTCCCCACCTCAACAGTAATTCTTCACTGTAATGATTACAGGTCTCTCTAGTGCCTTCAAAATCTTCTTCAGTGGAAATGCCTAATTAATCCTGGAGAAAAGGAGACTCAGGGGAGACCTTTTTGCTCTCTACAACTACCTTTCAGGTAGAGGAGGATGTAGAGAGGTGGGGGCGGTCTGTTCAACCAAGTAACAAGTGACAGGATGAGAAGAAATGGCCTCAAGTTGCACCAAGGGAAGTTTAGATTGGATATGAGGAAGAATTTCTTTACTGAAAGGGTTCTCAGGCATTGGA
This sequence comes from Antrostomus carolinensis, assembly GCF_000700745.2. Taxonomy (NCBI): domain Eukaryota; kingdom Metazoa; phylum Chordata; class Aves; order Caprimulgiformes; family Caprimulgidae; genus Antrostomus; species Antrostomus carolinensis. The sequence continues at coordinate 28,362 of NW_010305733.1, forward strand.
ATAGATTACTAAGGGCAGTGGTGGAGTCCCCATCCCTGGAGACATTTAAGAATCATCTAGACATAGTGCTGAGGGACATGGTTTAGTTGGGAACTTGTCAGTGTTAGGTTAATGGTTGGACTTGATCTTAAAGGTCTTTTCCAATCTAGGCAATTCTGTGATTCTGTGTTAAAAATGGGTTTTGTAACATGTCCTGAGGAATATCACATTCATAGTACTTGATTTCATAGATAGGAGTAAATTCTAAGGTTGTGGCATT
>NW_010305733.1:28638-44204 GCF_000700745.2 Antrostomus carolinensis
CCTGTGAGGAAACTGCTACACTACACAACAGAGCTGTTGCACGAGTCCTTTTGCTGACATCAGTTCTCATATACCTTAATTTATCAAATATCCAGTTTGAAGTTATCCTAAGAAAGCATAATTGTATCTGTATTACAGATAAACAGTTGCCCTATCACTGAATTCATTTTTTTCCCGGCTGACTTACTGAGTCCTAATCATCATTCTGCCTAGGATATGGTTATATATCAGTGGACTTTGATGTCCACGGAAAAAAATATTTTCAACACAACACTGCAAAAAATGCATGAAGATTTAAAAGACGCATTAAATTATGAGAAGTTATTTCCTAATGGTCATGACTGTATCTGAACCTGGAAAATATATTTTATTGTACTTTTGAAATGAATCCGATAAAATTTTTACATTTGCACTCAATATTATTTTCAACCCACAATATATTACACTTAGTTATAAAAAAGATACTCCTTTATGTACCTCCCCAGTGAGATGGAGCAGAACTAATCAATCAAGTCTAATGACAAAAGAGACAGATTTATCAGTTCACTTTACTCAGCTGGAATGATTTGTGGCTAAGAGAGAAAAGTTTAAAATGGAAAAAAAAAAGTTTATAATATCTATGTTCTGAACTAGATTGGAGACAAAAAAGCTTTTGCCAATATATTGACCTGAGAACTGAGACATCCAATTAATTGTGCACATATTTAGACCTTGATTTATTACAAATACATAACTAGGGCTTGGTTTCTCCTACCAGAGTCAATGGCAGAAGTATTTCCTCTGAAGAACTCCTTGAGCATTATACCTTTCTCTGCTACCTGTGACATGATTTGCCTCTCACTAAATCTGTGAGAATCTTTCCATTGACATCAGTGAGAAATATATCAGCTCCTTAAATCATCACTAGGTGAGTGCAACAGCCTGCTTCTGAGCCTTCAAGTGAATCCAGTGTGAATAAAACCAGCAGATCTCTGCATACTCACTTCAGACCATGTTTTCACTTTGGCAGGATAGATACCTGAATGTGACTGATTCAAGACTTTTAATTCAGGGATAGAGTGATATCAGGAGTGTAAACTAAGACAGTGCTAGAGTTTACTTTCTGATTCTGTGACCAGAGGTAGTATAGTCAGACTAGACATCACTGGACTGTTCTGAGTCCCAAGACAGGGTAATTACTTGCAAATTGCCTTTAGGAATGGTCTTTGATCTGTGTCAGTTCCCAAATTGTACCTAGGGGTCATTTGAGAGACTGCTCATACCAAAACAGTGCAGGAACTGCTCTGTCAGTGTGGAAATGCAACGGCCAAATTGCTCCTCTCACTTCTCTGCCTAGCTTCTCTTTAATTTATTAACAGAGATGCACCTAAAGACCCTTGGGACCTGTCTGTACGGGCAGCTGTGTACACAATGGGTCTGAAAGCCCCCATAGAAAGCAGCATGTCAGTTCAGGTGACACTATGCCATTGTCCATAACAGCTTTGGTGCAGCACTGAACTAGTGTGGCCACTAGTTGTGCCTGTGATATTATTAGGTGTGGAGATATCTATACCAGAAAGAATAGCACACATAGCTGAGTTGATGTTTACATTTGTTTGGTGTCACCAAGCTTTGTTCAGTGGAATTATTTCTCTTTGGCCTTAGTGTGATTGAGATCAGACATCAGTTTAGCACATAGCTGAGGTCCTAGGAGAAACATGTAAAACTCTAACAGTCACCCTAAATTCTAATGGAGTGTTACCAAACCAATAAAAGGATGGTTATCATCAAAAGCAGAGTTCACTTTTGAAAAATAGCTCTATATTTAAATTTTATTAAAGGACAAAAAGCTCCAAATCTAATCCTCAAACTGCTTGAATTTCTATGACTGTTAAAATGGCATTCTTATTAATTTAAATTACAGCCATCTACTTACCTTATTCAGGTGGCTTGCTTCAAGATTGGTTGAGGATATGAATTCATTTTCTTGGAAAGGAGTAAATTGAAATTAAAAATATACATAAAAGAAGAGGTAATATTTCATCTTAAAGCAGAAATATATGCAAAGAATCAAAGATTTGTAATGTATTTATTCCACCAACTTTTGTCAGAGTTAAGAAAGAAAATTTTATATATATATGTATGTATATGTATATATATGTACACAAGTAACAGTGTATTGTGACTATGGTGTGTGATGCAGTGGTCTGCTGTAGGGAGTGTTCTGTATGGAAATCTGTGCTTTGAATTTGAGAGCATGATATGCATTCACTGCAAAAGACAGCCCTCCGTTGAAGATTGTTTCTCAGGCTGGGCACCTGAATTCCCTGAAGAGATGCTACTCTTCTTCAAAGTCAGTATGAGCACAAAAAAATGAAGAGAAAGCACATTTACAGATTTCCTGTGTTTTCTTAATAATTTTTATTTAGGATTCAAGATAAAACAGTCTGTGATCCTCAGTTTATATGTACAACAGGCAGTTCTGATTTTGCTGAGCCCAAGTGATATGAATCAACAGGGAAAAAAAAAATATACTCTCTGTCCGAGTACTTAATACTCTCAGTGAATCTTCATGACAGCTTTAAAAACAGCAGAGAGAAGCCCTTGTTAAGAAGGGAAAAAAATTACAGTGATCTAAAAAACAAATCAGAACCTCACTTGGTTAATTGGCAGTGCTAAAGTGAAGTCACTAATACTCAGTTGATTAACAACATCTGATTCACTACTTAATGTGAGAGAGGAGAGAGAGGAAGAACAGCATTGGATGACTAGAAGAGTTTATGCAGTATAGGATTTATTTTTCCTGAAATACAGGTAATCAGGCAACAAATCTGAACATTTGCTCAGTGTCATGCTGCCTGCTAATGGACTAGAAGAGTTTATGCAGTATAGGATTTATATTTTCTGAAATACAGGGAATTAAATAGGAGATCTGAACATTTGCTCAGTGTCATGCTGCCTGCTAATAGCCTGACACACTTTTAAACACCTAAGTGACACCTGAGTGTTATTTAGGGAGGAAACAAGTGAATTCAGGGTGGTGGCCCAGAAATACAAGTTTTCAACCCTTCTTCCATTTAACATCTTAAGCCACTAAACAAACTCCTCTGTCTTCTGCCTGTGTATTAAGTTTTCATTTTCTAATCAAAGTCAGCAACTTATATTTAGCAAAACCTTTAACACTGCTGGGTTTTACCTTACCTATAAACATCTCTAACAATGTTTTCACCTGCAGTCAATGTGGAGCTTTGTTATTGGTGCAGAAGATAGAGCAAAGGAGCCATGAAACTATGCCTTGCTTCTGTTTTTGTCCTGAGGACAATTTCCCAAGTGTTCTTGAGGGAACAGTTAACTTTAAAAGGTGGTTAAAAAGAATTACAAGTGTGCAGTAGATTTAAGACCTATCTGCAGAATCAAAGAATTTGAATGTCCCATAAAATAAAGACTAAAACTCTTACAAAATTATGTGGGCATAAAAATAACCCTAACCTAAAGATTTTATTGTTAACTATATCACATTGTTCCATTATTATGATGATAAACCTTGATTAACTTGACTTATGGACTAAATTTGCTAAGCTGATAAATGTGAGCTATAGGTTAAAGTTTATTCCCTTCTGGCAGGAAATATAACGATATATAAAATTTATGACAATATACTAATGTATTATATAAGCATATATATATAATTATACATCTTATACAGAATTTAAATGCAAATTATAGCTGCTTAAAATATGATCGTTGAATTTAGATTTTGTGTATTATGGCTGTGGTATACTGACATCCATCTTTTTCCTTTTTGCAAATATATAGCAGCCAACATATCCAATTAAAACTAATCTCTTGTCAAAACTCATTAAGAGTCAATCTTCTGAAGTATTTTTAGGAGTTATTTAAACCAATTAGTGGGCTGATACTCACTATGTGTTTGTGTCCATTTATTCTTTGTGTTATTTTAAGCTTGAAAGCAATACTAAAAGAAATACTATGCCAGAGTGAAACAGAAGATTAAGGCTATCTTTAGAATTTATTAATGTGACAAAAAGCCCAAATTAAAAATGCTGGACAGTTTTAGAAGGAAATTCTACAAGATATTCAAGTGAATTTTAGGCAAGTCTATTAAATATCCAATAAATTATTCTATGACACTCTCTGTGCCCAGTGCAAAATCCCTGCCAACGCTCTAAGTGGTAATTTAGAACCTGACCAGGGAATTATAGGTTCTGATCCCTACTCAAAAGAATCCTTATGCATACTATATGGGGAAAAAATGTTTTGTAACCCTCATAACAAAAGCTAGATTCACAGAATGGTATGGGTTGGAAGGGACATTAAAGATCATCTAGTTCCAGCCCCCCCCGCCATGACCAGGGACACCTTCCACTAGACCAGGTTGCTCAAAGCCTCATCCAAACTGGCCTTGAACTCTTCCAGGGAAGGGGCATCCACAGCTGCTCTGGGTAACCTGTTCCAGTGTCTGACCACCCTCACAGGAAAGAATTTCTTCCTAATATCTCATCTAAATCTACCCTCTTCCAGTTTAAAGCTGTTACCCCTTGTTCTATCACTACCTGCCCTTGAAAAAAGTCGCTCCCTACCCTTCCTGTAGGCCCCTTCAGGTACTGAAAAGCTTCTATAATATTTCTCCAGAGCATTCTCTTGTCCTGGCTGAACAGCCCCAACTCTCTCAGTCTGTCCTCCAGCCCTCTGATCATCCTGGTGGCCCTCCTCTGGACTCGCTCTAGTAGATCCATGTGCTTCTTATTCTAGGGATTCCAGAACAGGATGCAGTACTCCAGGTGTAGTCTTACAAGAATGAAGTAGAGGGGAAGATTCACCTCCCTCAACCTGATGGCCATGCTTCTTTTGATCCAGCCCAGGATATGGTTGGCCTTCTGGGCTGTGAGTGCACATTGCCAGCTTTGTTGAGCTTCTTGTCAACAAACACCCCAAGTCCTCAGGGCTGCTCACGATCCATTTTCCACCCATCCTGTATTTGTTCTTGGGGTTGCTCTGGTCCTGATACAGGACCTTGCACTTGACCTTTTGAATTTCACGAGGTTTGCATGGGCCCACCAACCAAGCCTGTCAAGGTCTCTCTGGATAGCATCTCTTTCCTCCAGCACATAGACTGAACCACACAACTTGGTGTCCTCAACAAACTTACTGAGTGTGCACTCAATCCTACTGCCCACGTTGCCAACAAAGATGTTATAACAGGGCTGTTCCCAGTACTAGTCCCTGAGCGACATCCCTCATCACTGATCTCCACTTGGACATTGAACCATTGACCACAACTCTTTGAGTGTGATCATCCAGCCAATGCCTTATTCACTGAGTGGTCCATCCATCCAGTCCATGTCTCTCCAACTTGGAGACAGGGATGTCATGCGGGACAGTGTCAAATGCTTTCTACAGGTCCAGGTAGATGACATAAGTTGCTCTAAGTCTTACTATTTGTTGTTTCCAGATGCTTGTTGTGCTCAGCCCAGTAAACCTCAGTTTCTTTTTGCAAAGCAGAATTGCTGGAGCAGGTGGCACTCATATTGTGAAACAGCCAGGTATGCTCTCCAAGTAGGTAAGAAATACAGATTTGCATCCTCTTCAGGTTGACAAACCATAAGACCCATGTAAGTATGAAACCTATCCTGACAGATAAAAATTCACCCTGAATGGATGGATTAGCCAATGATTTATTGAATACAAGGAAGAATCTCCTCACTCTCCCTTGCAAAGCAGAGTAGCTCTTGAGAACTCCTCTGAAAGCTAAAATCTAAATACAATAAAAACGTGTGAATCCCAATCTCTTTTTGGCACCCGCTTTTCTGTAAAGCAGAGTTAGCTCTTACATTCATCCCACAGTTCATAATGAGCCCTCTTATGAAATTCAAGAAATACAATAGATTCAGCAGCTTTTTCCATCTAAATATTAAGGTTACATCATAATGTCATCACACAGTTTTACTTTAGCATCTATGTCATTTATCTAGCACAGTCTGAACATCTGTCTCACTTTACAAAGGTAAGTATATTTTAGGCGGAATTCAGGTACCTAACTGATTACCTAGAATATCCTTCCTGGCCTCCCAGTAACTTTCCAGAGAGCTGGAGTCTCCCCAGGAGTCTTCATTGTTTCTGCTGGGAGCTCTGCTCCAAGGATCTTGGTTCTTCCAGGGTGCCTTAAATAGCACCACACAATTTTTAGGGACCTAATTTCTTCCCTTTGCTTCTTAACATCAATGTTTTCGATGAGGTGGTAGTACCTAGTAAATTTCTGTACAGGATGTGATAAATTTGCGAGGAGTGAGTGTAATTTAAAGCCACGCAGGAAATCACAACATTGACATAAAACCACATTTTTTATCTTTCTTTCTCTTGCTGAGACATGAGAAGGAGGTTCTCAGGACCAGGATGTAAGGTTTTTCTCATCTTATTAAATTAAAAGCTAGAGAAAAAAAAAAGATTAAAAATATCCACATTCAGTTCGTTAGTCAAGATTAAAACTGAATGTGACATGTAAAACACACCTGAACCACTTCTCGACCATAAGATTTTGTCAAGCTATCTACTCTCCATTCCGCTTAATATCTTCAGCTCTGGGCTGCCTTCTTCTACTTGTGACTCGTTTCTAATGGAGTGTTCCTAATTTTTTTTGTTGTTAAGAGTTATTATGTAGTTTTTTTATAAGAAACAATATATTACAATAAAATTCAAGTAGGATAAAGTCTTTGTTGCTGCAGTAAAGCTCACAAGAGAGAACACTTCACCATTGTTACCTTCAGGTTTTTTTGCTTTGTTTTCTTTTGTTTTGTTTTGTTTTGTTTTGTTTTTTCTCAAAATAAAGCATTAGTTTCTCTATAAAGGGATTCCTGGAAGAGCCAGCCATGTAGAATGTGATGGTTCACTCTGATCTGACAGGAGAGGCAAAGCCCTATATTTGTGCTCTGGCTCCAATATAAGTGTCTTCCTGGCATCAGTCTCAGCAGTGCTGCACCAGCTGAGCTCTCAGGACCTGTCCTCGTGGAATAGCCTTGTTAAACCTCTGGGGATCCAATCAAGCAAACATTTTCTTCTCTCTTTAACCTCTTATGAATGCAGGGATACAATGTTTTTCCTAGATTGTTTTTCTACAGTCCACACCTAATCCATTAGGTTTGCCGTTCCTTATTCAATACTTTGTTTTCAGACTGGACAAATGATCTTTTTGGAGTCAGTAGAAAGGATAAAGCTATGGAACGTCTAGTTCTGAATTTGTAAGCCAATGCTAAGCTTGAACAGGCAAGAACTGTCCTTCACCACCCAATAAAGTAGCCTTAAAAACCTTTTTGAAAATATAGGTCACACAACATTTGATTTCCTCTATGCATCCAGCTATGCACATGCATATGTGTAAGATACCTGTATGTAAATATTTTCTGATTACTTGAATGTGTGTGCTAACTGTATCTATGCAAAAGTAATTTGAACTTTTGCAGAGCCATTTTTATCTTTGTATTTTGAAGAGCAAACAGCCTGCAGCTCCTTATGTATAAATCTACCAATGAGACAATTAATTATATGACTGATTAAGCTGTAAACTGAGGTGGTACAAAGTAGTGCTCCAGCACACAGGTACAGCTGCTGAGTGCAATGCTTCAGAGCTCTGAAGGCTACTGTGCCTACTTCATTGTGATGCACCAAAACAAAAAGTAACCTGTCCCTCACCCCCATCTGCTGGCAAGCAGGATGATGAGTGGAAGTGCACTGAAAAGTGTCAATCTTGCAACGCTATGTGCTACATTCCTGTTCTATCAGCACTTAAATTCTAGTCACTGTCTGTACATACTTTTCTTATATATGCACACTTAACCCGTGATTCTTATGTCTTTTATTAATCGAAGGAGAGCACCACATTAAGTGAAAAACATGCCATTTCCACATTTGCAGTGGGGAAAAAATATGTGCCCAGCCCACATACTCAAGACGAAGCACACCCTTCAAACCTCTTTCCTTCCTGTGTTGTTTTTTTTTTCTTTATGTCCAAAGATATGCCATGAGGCTCAGATTCACATTCTCTGATTTTTCAGGCTTTACATTACTGGCAACCTCAGCTCTCTCCTTTGCAAAGATTGGAGGACAATGGGAATTTGGTTTTGACTTTATATTCAGTAGTTTGAGATTTATTTTTATCATTGTCTCCCTTGTATTGTGTTAAGGTTCATGTATTTAGTTTCACTTCTAGTTAAAATCCACTACTATTTGGCTATATGTATTTATACTGATTACTGCAAGTACCTTAAAGCAATCTGAATATTGTCTGACTGAAGCAATAATATATGTATGAATTCTGTAATATTAAAAATCAAGATGGCAGCTTTGTCCATTAATAGTGACTGATCATTTATATTTTTTTTCAGGAGTATAGTTTTTATTTTGTATATGACAAGAAAATTCTTGTCTCCAGCCCATATGCACTTGGAAATAGTAGCATAGTTCCCCTGTGCTGGGATGGGACCTGGGACAGATAGTGCTTTGTTCTTGTGCTTCAGGAAGGGAAGTAATTACATTTATGACATGCAGTTGGTAGAAGATGGGCACAGAAGCGGTGGTGGAAGGGAAGTGAAGGGGTCTGTGACTTATAGTTCTGGTAGCAGAGTAAGATCTAAACATGACAGAAAATTTGTAAAGCTTCTCCTAACTTACCAAGTCAGCTGTATGTCTAACTGTGCTCCTATACATTGTATTTTACAACTGTTATAGCGTAACTTCCTTGTGGCATCTTGCTAGCAGTGATATTAGCTATAACAAGTATTTCTTAAATCTGCCTCCTTTGAGAACTAGGTTTTGGTCTATCACCTCAATTTAGGCTCCTCCAAAGTACTTGTGACATTCCAAACTGCAAAGGATGTGTCAACAGACAGACATTGACTCACAGAACTCCCACAGAAGACTAAATATTGATCCAACCACACCCTTGGTATGCTGCTGAGATTTGGTGTTACCAGATATATAAATGCTTGTCCATACTTGAATCCCAGATGTATATCTCTCTGGAAGTGGATACAAACTGACCCTGACTTAATTTAATATTGAAAAAAAAAACAAAATGAAAAAGGAGACATTACTCCAACAGTGATATTTATGCATTTTCAACTCATTCAGCACTGGTGCAGCCTCTCCCTGAGCACTGTGTGCAGTTCTGGGCCCCACAATTTACGAAGGATGTGAAGGGCATTGAATGCATCCAGAGGTGGGCGATGAAGCTGGTGAAAGGTCTGGAAGGCACATTCTGTAAGGACTGGCTAAGAACTTTGGATTTGTCTAGTTTGGAGAAAAAGAGGCTGAGGGGTGACCTCATTGCTCTCTACAGCTCCTCCTGAGGAGGAGACATGGAGGGGGAGGTGCTGATCTCTTCTCCCTGGTATCCAGTGATAGGACACATGGTAATGGTTCAAAGCTGTGCCAGGAGAGGTTTAGACTGGACGTTGGGAAGCATTTATTTACTGAGAGGGTGGCCACAAACACTGGAACAACCTTCCTAGAGGGGTGGTCAATGGCCGAAACCTATCAGTGTTCAAGAGGCATTTGGACAATGCCCTTAGCAACACACTTTAACTTTTGGTCAGCCGTAAGTTGGTCAGGTAGTTGGACTAAATGATCATTGCAGGTCCCTTCCAAATTAAATAGTCTATTCTGTTTTTGTTTTTTTTTATTTCTGAAGAGAAATGTAACAAATACAATGAATCATAGTTTGGACATCAGCAAAGATCTTACACTGACAAACAATAAATATCATTCCAAATCAGAAAAATGAGTAGTTGGTTTGTACATAGAGCTAAGTCTGAACCAATTAATATAAACCAAGTGTAACTTTTATTTTGAGGCAAGGTACAGTTGGACTACTAAACACAGTAATTGCCTATATTCCTGTAAGGCAAAATTTATGTGTTACTGCTTATTGCTATTGACTGAAAATTGATATGGAGAGATCTATCTCCTGTAACTGTATTTCCCTGAAATTAGGTGTCTGGTCTAAGTTAGTCATTTGCACTACTTCTGATGTCAGGTTGTCAGAAAATAAATAATGCAAGGTATCTGAATGTACCTCTCATGGCCTGATGTGTACATGTCCTTGACTATATAGGTGAGACAGAAATCTAACACAGTTAACACTTCTCCTCTTTGACTATATATGGAGCAGGTGAAGATAATCTACTTAACCTCAAGTTTAGTCTAAAATTAAGATGAATCCCACTCTGAAACACTGCCATGATAAACTGTGTATGAAATAATGTCTTATTCTTCAGATCTATTTCAGAGAGTTGTAAAAGTATGTGGCGATGGCAAAAAAAATTACTGATGGAATGGCATCTTTCAAGTGGCAAAAGATGTACTCTTAGTTTACCAGGAGCATCTTACTATAGTACAGATCAAATGTTACTAGGTAGAAACAGCCAAGCTGCAGTGCTAAGCATGTGGAGTTCTTAACTTATTTTGTTATAGGTTTGATGAGGAGAAAGCTAGCCTTATTCAGATCAATTCTATCTGAATGGAACGCTCTAAAAGGAGCTCACATTTCTGCACCATGGTTAAATTTTACTAGCCTGCTTCCATGTATCTCTGGCATTATAATTATATGTCAAGAATACTGGGAATTTGGAAACACCAACAGAACTCCACAGGTGTCTCTGGATGTCTAAAAGCCTTTGCCAGTTTGAATGTGAATTAAGAAATTGTTTCCTCCAGAAACTTTGTAACTAATATTACAAAGGTGAATTAAAACACACTCAAACTGCAAAGTAACACCTCAACGGCATGCCTCTTAGTGAAGGCTTTTTTGTTTGTTTGTTTTGGTTTTTTTTGTTTGTTGTCCCTTCAACCCTTGAGCTTAGCTAAGACTTGACCAGTAGTTGAAAGACAATACTGTTCTGCAGTGTAAGAATTCCATTTGTGATGAATTATATCTTTACAGAAGAGGAATATTTTTCCTTTCATCTTATCTATAATGAATGGAACACATGATTCCCATCATTTTGGCTTCACCTGAGGCTAATATCAGATTATCTGAGTTGATTATTTGATGTTACTTGAGCAAAATGTGATAAATCAACGTAGTACTGTTGTGGCTTGAGTAAGGAGAGATTCTTTCTGACTGCATAACACAAGATATAAAAGCTGCGGTGCATTTTTTTTTTGACAATTGAAATGAATTATTCATCAGTCATTGAAAGTTCACAGAATCACAGTATCACAGAATGGTAGGGGTTGGAAGTGACCTCTGGAGATCATCTAGTCCAACCCACCTGCCAAAGCAGATTCACCTAGAGCAGGTTGCACAGGTCTGCATCCAGGCGGGTTTTTAATGTCTCCAGAGAAGGAGACTCCACAACCTCTCTGGGCAGCCTGTTCCAGTGCTCCGACACCCTCACTGTAAAGAAGCTTTTCCTCATGTTTAAGTGGAACCTCCTGTGTTCCAGCTTGTGCCCGTTGCCTCTTGTCCTATTGCTGGCCACCACTGAAAGGAGTCTGGCCCCATCCTCTTGGCCCCCACACTTTAGATATTTATAAGCACTGATAAGTTCCCCTCTGTCTTCTCCAGGCTAAACAGACCTAGCTCTCTCAGTCTTTCCTCATAAGAAGGATGCTCCAGCCCCTTAATCATCTTTGTGGCCCTACACTGGACTCTCTCCAGAAGTTCCCTATCTCCTTTGAACTGGGGAGCCCAGAACTGGACACAATAATCCGGAGTAGAGGGGGAAGAGAACCTCCCACGACCCGCTGGCCACACTCTTCTTGATGTACCCCAGGATGTTGTTGGCTTTCTTGGCCACAAGGGCACATTGTTGGCTCATGGTCAACTGGTCATCCACCAGCACTCCCAGCTCCTTCTCTGCAGGGCTGCTTTCCATCAGGCCAATCCCCAACCTGTACTGGTGCCTGGGGTTATTCCTCCCCAGGTGCAGGACCCTACACTTGCCCTTATTGAACTTCATCAGGTTCCTCACTACCCAGCACAGTTCATTCTAAGGTTCAGCATTTCTGAACTGTCTCCAGACATAAAAAAGGTATGGAGCCCAAATCTTAAGATTATTGTTTCATGCACAGTTATAGTTACATCTTTGTTATACAGATTCCACATAAAGCAGAGAACAGGGACACAGATAACTGAAGGAAGTGAAGACAGGTGACATATCTCTAGAGCTGCTTGCAGACATGAAAAAATGCCACTGTTTAGGAAGTTACTGTGCATTGGCTGACCTACGATAACTGTTCATGGACCTGACCTTGACCTGAGGGTATAGAGGGTAGCACAATTTTATCGAAACCTCTTTTATTGTACACTAAGCTAAGCCTTGCAGATGCTGAGAGCTAAGATTATGTAAATGAAAAGCTACCACATGTCAGCTGGCATGACATAATTTACCAGTCATCTGGTAGGGTGTCTGGGCTGTTGCGTTCATGAACTAATGGCTAAAAATGCTTGCTATCCTAAAAAAAACCCAACAAACAAACAACTATCTAAAGCAGAACTAAGACCAGGGATAAAAGCTGGAGTTATTTTCACCTCTCAGAGTTTGTTGAGATCAGGAATTAGTCCATAAGCAACCAGAATTTGTATTCTTGCTGAATAAATATATTAAAATAAATGAGAACTGAGAGTTTTAGACACTTTTCAATTTATATTTCTCAGCTATCCTGGTGTATTCACACATGCTTCTTTCTTAATGCAGCTGCTCATTTGAAGCTTGCAAATGTCAAATTTATAGTCTTTACAGATATTATTGCAGCTGGAATGGAAATTAAGTTTTTCTCCTATGCTTACACAAGAGTTTCATTTATGATGCAAATGAATGAACTTTAAATTGCTGAAAGTGCTCTAAATATCTAACATATGTGATCCCACATCCAATTCATTAAACACAAGACTAACACAGCTACAGTATCATTGCAGCAGTTTGGCTATGGGAAATGAGACTTGAATTCCAAGGTGGCTGGTGGAAATCCATATGTTCTTTAAATGAAACATTGAAATCAGACAGTAGCATCATTAACAAGTTAGGAATGTTTCACTCTTATAGCATCCCTGTGTGTTTCAGTGACACTGTTCACACAGTCACCTAATTTTTATCATGAATGGAGGGAAGAATCTGGATGTCAAATTAATTACTAGCTTTATTAATATCAGTTGCATATCCTAAACCTGGGGGATTGTGAGCACCTTAGCAAAAATAATAATAATAAATAGGAAATTGCAAAAATTTTAAAAGGTAAAATAGTAATTTGGATTTGTGATTCAGCTCTGGAAATAAACTCAATTAATTCAGTCCCCAAGCATCCCTAGTTGGTGATTCATGCCATTTCCTTTGGATTTGAACAAATAATGCATAGATTCAAGTTCAATAAAATTTCACAAAGAAAAATACATGATTTACAGTCAGAAATTTTCATGGCAAATTCAGCTGAGTTATACTTGTTTCATTGCCACTGGCTATGACTGTCAATTTAATTTAAAATTCTCTCCCTTCATGTAGGGAACAGTAGATGCCTGGGACTGAGAATTCATACATCGAGGAAAAAAAGGAATAATAAAAATAATAATAAAAATAATCACTAGAAAAACTATTTGTTTTGTATGTGATGCAGTACCAAACACTCTGCTTTGTACATGGACTTTGGGATTTTCCTGGATACTTTGATTTCACTCGCTTTTGTTCTTTGTTGCAGTGAATCACATTAAAAACGCCTGGGTACCTCTGACATTAGCAGTAAGAATTGCAATGAGAACAGCATTTGAATTGACTGGAGCTGAGCAGCTAAACGTCAACAGTCTTGCTCTGGTAGGAGGAGGAATTATCAGGAGATAGGTCCACCATCTGAGCAAAATTGCCTCCTTTTGGTATCTTAACAGCCAGTACTTGCACACCTTGAAAGTGCACATCTTAAAAGTACTGTTTACTCTACATAATTAAGAGGAAGTTGTGACAAAATTGCTCAACAGGAGAATTAACCAGGGACCAGATTCTTCAACAGTTGCTCACAATTAATATTTTTATCATACTAAAATCAGTAAGGGTGAGAGAGGACAAAGCTCCATTTTAAAATGATTTGATTTTCATGATGTCTTAAAGGTAAATTTCATATATACGTTTATTTTTATACAACAATCTAAGCAATAAGCCATAGTTTTTATAACAATAGGATAACATTTTATACACGATAATCAATCAGTAATATTCAACATAAGCAAGAAGACCTGGCCAGCTAAGATTTTTTTTTTTTTTTTTTACCCTATTCCAAGAGAAAACTAAAAGTCCAGATTCTCTTAAATTGCCTTAACTCTATGTTATTCACTGTTGACATAACTTTGAGAATGTAGCTACTGCTCTGCAAATGTTTAGTCTCTTCTATAACAAATATCCTTGCACACACAGAGCTTCAATTCAGAGATTCTCAAAACAAGCCATTGTGATTTATGACAGGGTTTAGGTTGTCTCTAAAACTGATTTCAGCTCAGTAGCAGGAGTTCCCATGGATTCCTGCACCACTTAAGACAAATTTGTCCTTTCCTCTAAACCAGTCCTTAAAGTGAAGAAATATTCAGAATTAAAGCTGAATATTATTTTTGTTTCTCTTGGCAAATCTTGCATGAACCAGAAGAGCAGACAAGCAAAAACATCTGGAAGAATTGCATTAGCACTGCTCCCCCAGCTCTAAGTCAGGAACATTTATAGATTCAACTTTGGCACTTCTAAAACAGAACATTTTGATTTTTTTTTAGATTTATTAGATGTTATAGGTACTATTCAGGGAAAAGGGATGATGAAATAGTATCTTTTTCCCTCTAACTCAGTGATTAAGGTACATGATTTCCAAATTTCAAATTATCTAGTAAAAGCTACAAATTGTTTTACAATTTAACTTTTCTGACATTTCCTTTACCCCAGCAAATAAAATAAATCCAACAGTGCATCTTCTTTCTGTCAGAAATATGTTAATGAGGACTACAATTAAGCTAGGCCTAAGTAATGGATTTGCAACCTGATGTTGCCTAACAGTGTGGATTTTTTGATATTGTGTTGGTTTTGGCTGAGATAGAGTTAAATTTCTTTATAGTAGCTAGTATGGGCTTATGTTTTCCAAATGTGATCTGAAGTTCCGTGATGAAAACACTGATGATAACGCAGGGAATATTTCTTCTTCTTTTTTATTGTTGAGCAGTGCTTACATCTTGTCTCTGCTCCTCACACTGCCCCAGCAGTGAGTAGGCTGGTGGTCCACAAGAAGTTGGAAGGGGACACAGCTGGGACAACTGACCAAAGGGGTATTCCAGACAATACTGTTGTCGTGCTCAGCAATAGCATCTGGGAGAAGAAGGAAGGGGCCAACATTTAGAGGGATGGTGTTTGTCTCCCCAAGTAACTGTTACACGTGACGGAGCCCTGCTTTTCTGGAGGCTGAACACCTGCCTGCTGATGGGGAGTATTGAATGAATTCCTTGTTTTGCTTTGCTTGCACACACAGCTTTTGCTTTATCTATTAAACTGCCTTTATATCAACTTGTGAGTTTTCTCAGTTACCTTTCTGATTCTCTCCCCCATCCCACT
>NW_010305734.1:0-10693 GCF_000700745.2 Antrostomus carolinensis
AACTCCAGCCCAGCCAGACCCAATACACTGAGAAATTGGAAGTCTAATGCAGAGACTGATGATCCTCCTGCACATTCTCTGTCCTTTGTATGCACACCTGTGTGCAACCATGCTCGCTCTCCAAAGTTTTGATAGTGATATATGTGAGCATCTAAGAGAAGTGCACTGTTTCTGCAGGGTAAGAAAGTCTCCTGATCAGGACTTCTTTGCCATGCTCTCCATACTCAGGAGTCTGGGGCCAGTTATGCTATATGTTCTACAAATGAGATGTCACCTCAGCTTCTGGATATGGAGTGCATAGTCTAGATCTTTATAAATAATGTATCTTTTAATGTTTCCTTGCCCTCAGTGATTTAATTTTTGCTGTCATGTAATAATACTGTTGCTGTCCTGAAGATTTCCAGACACAAACAAGACAAAATTTGTAGCTGGAGGTGATATCTCTAATTAGACTGACTGTAGCTGGTAGGAAAAATAGAGACATTTTGGGGCACACATCTCCTTAAAACCCAAAAGCCTGATCTGTTTACTTGTTGATTTAATTGAAGATACTGTCTACATTTACATGACTCTTCTAGCTTGCTTGTAAACACATGAAAGCCTGTTTCGTCCTTGTATTTTGTTCACCTTGATTTTTGAGACAAGTTATTTAACTGATGTGTTGAAGGTTTAGGGTTTTTCTCTGTTATTTCTGTCTTTGGACCTTAATATGCCCAAGCAGTATCTGTTTTACCACATAACAGGATTTACTTCTAGGTATTGACTTTATTCAATTTTGTAGACTTTGTAATCAGTTGCTCTAGTTCCTGGAATACATCATTATATGTAAAATGAGAGGCAACTTAAAATCCAGGTTCACAAGGAGGAATCTCTGTGAGATAACTTTCCAGAGTTGTAATCTAATCATTAAAGAGAAACATAAGAACAGTTATAATTTTGTAGCAGTAGTTTGCTGTTAACAGTATTGTCAAAATTGCCTCATGTTCATATATTAAGATTACACTTACCTACTTAAAACTAAGTATTGTGTAGTTGAATGATGTCCATGTCAATTACAAGCATGGGTTTTTATTGCCTGCCACCCTGCTGTATTTTGCCTTTACCTTTCAGCTCTGTTTCACTCTCGAGATTCTTCCATGAGGACTTGCAAGAGAAGGGCCAGTGCAGTGCGTGGCTAAGGCAGTGAATGGTCTGTCTTTGCTCTAGCTGGTCCTTCCCAGGACTGTCCCTTGTCACTCCAGCCCTGGGCAAATGCAGGGCAAATGCAGCAGCCAAATGCAAATGTTCACTAAACTTTATATTTTAGCAGCTTTGATGTTTGTATTTGCCCTGTAGTTTAAACTCTGATGATAAAAAATTTAAAAGAAAGCATTAACCAAAGTTCTCATAACCATCCCAGCAGACCTCAGTGTTATATGACCCTCCCTTAATGTGCACTGGCTTCTTGATAGCGTTGCCTACACCCTCCACATCAGAAACGTGGAGGCTCTTTAACTGCAGAACAGGCAGGAAAGCCGGTGTGTTCAGTATGAAAAGGTAGAAGAGTTAACCTGTCTGGATACATTGCACAAAATAACTGAAAAATTAAATGGTGAAGTGGGAACGTGGTTTTAAAAATTAGCTTAGTACTCTGCAGTGTTAGAAACTTAAAGAATTCTGTATGAGGAGATTGTGTGCTTCTGAATGTTTTTATACAATATAAATTAATAAATTTGTTTATGGCTATCCTCAATGGAGAGACAAGTAGCTTTATTTTTACAAAGCTTCTTTTGGAGTCACGTGTCTTCCTTTAGCACTGCACGGATACCTGTGTGACAGATTTCAGCACGAGCTAGAGAGGCACTGCTGTTCCATAGTGGTTTTAACTGGTCTTGGCCCAGTTGGTCCTCCTGCTCTCCAGTTCTGCATTTCCTTCCCCTCCCTTATGCTAGCAGTGGCATTCATCATGTTCTGCAGCGGGACAGCTCAGGGAATTAAACTGTCAGAAAACCTTTTCCTGTTTTGTCTTGTCTGCCTGTTGTTACTTTGCTTCTGGTTCAGGGTTGTCTTGAATTTGAGTCCTTGTGTAATCAGTTAATGGATGGTACAAGCACAAGGGAGGGGCAAGAGTATGAAGCTTGGAGTCAAAAAGGACCATACCAATGCCTAGCTTTGAACAGTTTAAATTCTTGTGGAACTGTGGCCTGACTTACTATTGAAACAGAAAATTACAAAACGTTTGTTTTGTGTCGTACAGTGTTACAGAAGGAAGATCGTTACAAAAGAAATGAAATGGCTTTGCAAACACAAAAGAGTAGCTGAACACTTCGCTAGTTATTCAGTGTTGGAGGCTGTACTTTATCTGAGTTGTATATGGAGAGTGAGGTAAAGACTCTGTAAGCAGATGAGCTGTCTTCTGCGTACTCCAGGAGGTAAGGGGACTTGTGTTCCCACATAAGCAGTTCTAAAAGTAGATTTTTCAAAGAAGAAGAACTTAACATTAGCTACCATCTTATCCTCTAGATATCTTAAGATGAGAAAGGCTAAGATTTCTTGGTGTCGTAGGTACACAGAATACTTTCTAGACCTGTGAGTTTGGGGTTTTCTCTTCCAGTGTTCTTGTGATGCATTAGTCTGGTAGCCCAGGCAGTTCTGGTCCTGTGTGGCCAAATTATTTTAGACTGGGATGGCAAATAGCCTACATAAATTTCATAAACGTCTTCAGAATGGTGGAAGAAAAACTCACATTTTCCTATGTTTTTTTCTTTTTTTTTTATATATATAGTGTCTTATGCAAAACAGTAATGTCAGTGATGCGTAGCTTACTTTTTAATCCCTTCCAAACAGGTTGTTGTTACGAAAGGTGTGCAGATACTGTTAATCTGCAATATTTGTTTAGATTGCCATCCCCCAGTTATGAACTTTTGGGGTTTTTTCTTTTGTTACGGATCTTTGGGTATGGAAAGCACCACTTCCATCTTCAATACAGTTTCAAAATGCCTAGATAACACCGTGTAGTACAAAATCTTTCCAAGTCATTGAGAGTAGTATTTCCTGTATAAACTGTAATTAATGAAAAATTCCCATCATTCTTTAGGATTGCCAGCATCCTCATGATTGCTCTAACCTGGGAGGCAGCATACCATTCGAAGTTACTGGTCTGGTTTAAAGGTGTCATCACCTTGACTCTTTACCACATTGACTCTTGTTAAGTCTATTTGCTGTTTTTTCCTTGCATTTTTTTTTCTTTGTCACTGTTGTACTTCATTTATTATTACTGTTGTTGAAAAGTCCAGTATTTCTGTTTTCTTCTCGTGAATCACTTGATTTTTTTAGCATGCAGAATCATTGGTTCCTTGTATTAACACCCAAAGGACATTCAGTCAGGACTTGTGACAATTGTGTTTGGCCCTATGGTAGTTCTGTCCTGAATATTTTAATTTTACTTTTTCCTCAATTTCATAGTTACTTCACCCATGACCTGCATTTTTCCGTCAGAAAATAAATGAGCTTGGGCATTACTTTGTGCTACTGACCCTGAATTTAGCCATGATTTGAGCAAGGGCTTGGAGTAAATGACATCCAGAAATCTCTTTCAGCTTAAATTATTCTGTGATAAATTGCAACTATGGCTGGCATTTTCACAGGTAAAATACAGTTTATACTGGCTAACTAATTACTGAAGTAACTTACCGTTCTTTATGTAAAAAAGGAAAACTAAAGGAAAACCATACTGAGGGAGAATAAAGCTGATGTTAAATGTAGAGTATGACATTTCTAAGGTAACACTATCCTGTCTCTGCAAAAATGTTTAACTGCTGTCTGAGTAGTACCCTGAAGATGCCTTTATATTGTTTCAGTTTCAAATTTCAATTCACCCTTCAAATTACTTAGTTTTTTAAGTAATCTCAAATGTAAAAGTAATCTAATACACTGAAAAACTCTGTGCATTCCTCTATTTTTTGATGATGGACGTATTTGTCACTTCTGTGGAACAAGAGGGAAATATTGAGCATGTTTCTGGACACAGAGTTTAAAAATCTGTATCTCCAGGAGCAGGAGAAGCCACGTGGGTTTGGTTTTTTTTGTTTTGGGGCTTTTTTAGCTTTTCTTTGTTAGTTTTTAACCTGTGTGTCTTGAGTAGTCTTTCTCTTTCCTCTGTTTCCTCCCGTTCTCTCCCTTTACAGGTAAACATCACCAATATTTTTCGAAGCAGACTTTGTGTGTATATTTAGTGGAGCAACTGATATATAAGAGAAAGTTTAAAGTGTATATAATTTATAGCAAAATAACATAATAAAAAATTTAATTTCTCACACAATTTTGTGAGGTCTTACTGTTTGACAACCTTATTTCTGCAGTAGAAGAGTGTTTTAGATCATTTCCAGCTTGTGTCTTATTACACAGTTGGATGTAAATGATTATGAATTCTATAATAATAGAGAAGGAACTTCATATAAGTCATCTGGCTTTGATTGTAACTAAGAATAATTTCTTTGCCTGTGTTATTGGAGAAGATAAAAAGTTGTATCTGACACCTACATTTTTGTGTTTGTGCCATAATTTGCAGGAGCAACATTTTCTTTTGTTTCTATCGTATTTGTGGTTTTAATGCACGTTTTACCAAGCTGATGTCCTACAAAACTATGTTATATGGCTACAGCTATCTTTTTATTTGCTAATGTTAGTAATATAAAAACTATAAGCAGAAGTTATATTTATTTTCCAAGCACTATAGCAAAGTGTACACAGAGTAATATTTGGTTCAAGATTGTGATGTAGGAAAGTCATGTTTCCCACAGTCAGCATTCGCTGTCTCTGATTTCCACCTGTCTTGCATATTTTTCACATGATATGGGACACTCTCGCATCCTGTTAGTCATACAGCTCATTTTCAAGCAAGGCTTTTGTCAGAGTACAGTATCAACAGACATGGCTGGCCAAAAGTTTTCATTTTGAGGGGACAATGATTCAGTACTGGAAGGACTGGGGTATGTATAGGTAACGCTTCCCCAAAGCGTGCGGGTACTGGAAAATAAGTTATCTGTTCTTTCTTGCCATCAAGAGTCTGCTTTGAATCTACTGAAAAAATCTTCCAGTACAATGAGGTCGCTGTGATGGGGGCTGTGGACTGCTTTCTCTTACCAGAGGGGGTGGGCAGCTCTTTCTGTCTCAGTCCTGTAGCTGCCTGTATTTGCACACAGGAAACAAGCAGGTCACAGGCTCTGGTAGCGATCGCCTTGCTCATCTGGAGTGAGTAATGCAGACCTTGGTCGCTTTGTTTCCCTTTTAGGGACCTAAGTTTTGGCAGAAGACAAAGACTCTTCACAGTTGCTCTTCTATGCCTCCGTGGTTTTTTGTACTTTGATAATTATTTCAGTACTATATCAGCTTATTCAATGATTATCTGTTGTCTTCTTCAGTGGTCTTACCTGTTTCCATGAAGAAGTCTTTCCTGAGCTTACATTGGAGAGAGCCTTTTTCTTCTCGAAAATTAACCTTTCCTGAAAAGTTTATCACCATTGTTTCCGACTGAGCAGGCAGGGAGGTGTGATTGTTGCCTTGAGAAGATGAATTTTTGTTTGGAGAGGCTGTTATCTTTTTTGCTGTACACACAAGGTCTAGACTGTCAAATGGCTGTAATCTGATCTAAGAATCATAGCAGTGTCCAGAATAATCCTTCAGTCCTGGTAGCTTTGAGTAGGACATGGTAGCACTAAACTATTCTTATTAAAAACAAGAAAACATTTATAAAAAGATATACAGTTGTTTGTATTTTCTGCTTTCTTTTTCATTTCAACCTTCCCTTGCTTTCTTCATTGTAAATTCTCTGATCTGGATTGCATTTGTGATGTTATTATGCCCAGTAAAGTGTGTCCCCAGCTGAAATTTCTGGTGAGATGATATTAATGCTCCATATGATTTTAATTAAAAAATAATTTATATATACTCTGTGTGTGCTTACAAATCATTGGTTTAATCGTGGAAACTGATTTGTGCCAATCTTGTTAACATCAATGAACTAGTAGAGTTAGTTGAACCTGTTTGGACTTGATGAATTTTACTCTCTTACAAACTCCTGCATAGTTTTTAAGGAATCCAGTTGGAAAGATAAGTGATCAGTGAACTAGTAGAGTTAGTTGAACCTGTTTGGACTTGATGAATTTTACTCTCTGACAAACTCCTGCATAGTGAGGTTTTTAAGGAATCCAGTTGGAAAGATAAGTGTTTAATTTATGGGTTTTTAGCTATTCTGATTCAATAATAACAATTTATTTGTGTAGTGTGATTCTGATTCTGATGTCTTATGTCCTTCAGATTCTTGGATTAATTTAAGTGGACTTTTGACAGATAGCTAATAACTTCAGTTCATATCAGAAGATTCACATTTACAATAGACGCTTGCACCTCCACTGGGCTATTTTTAGGCATCTGCAAAATGAAAAAAACTTCCAAAGTGCTGCTTCAGGATGTCACTCACTCTGCATCTGTGCATCATTTTGATGCTGTGTTTCTCACAGCAGCATTTCGGTGCATTCTCCTACCTGTCTGTACAGTTTCTTTGCATCTAAACTGCCACCTGAGTGTCATGAAAACTCAAATGGTGCTACTTACCCGTTAGGTGCAGTGCTGTTTGCTAGGGTTGTGCAGTGAGCTCACAGGTACCAGAACTTTTCCTTCACTTCTCTGTCTCCTTGACAGTGTCTAGTGAAAACATAGATGATTTTGTGATCCTGGGACCTAGCCTGATTTCTTATTCCATCTATGTCCTTGGATAGATTTCTCTAGTATTAATACCTTATATGTTTTTATAAGTTAGTACTTGCAGCCAGACTTCATAAAAACTCAGACTCGGACCCAGCCAGACTTCGTATGCCTCAGAGCTGGGCTTATTTTAAAGGGTAGTATACAGAGCTGTGAAGGTTAAATGGACTTAAGGAATTTAAAATGGAAAAAAGTTGTAACTTTTGTGTTTGTAAAGGGCAAAGTCTCAGTGATTTCATAACAAGATTGTCACCAGACCAAACAACAGAAAAAAGCATTTTAAGTTGCTGAGATGTTTTAACCATTTTTTAAATATTTAATAACTGTAATTAAATGCATGTTTTTGAGCTGAGACTTTGTGTCAGATTACACCTGGGAGAAATACTCCTTCTGTGGAATTTTCAGTGCTGTTAGTGGAAATCTGTAGGTTCCGATCAAAAATATCCTTGTCTAAGAATTGCCAGTGTAAAGTAATTTTTTAAGATCACTAGACTTGTCACATTAAAACACGAAATGAAACAAACAGGCCAGATGTAGTGCCTGCTTAGAGTTTGTTTGTTTGTTTGTTTTACTAGTAGGGAGGATTTGATTTAATCTGACTGCAGTTTTGGCTTCATCAGTACACCAAGAAATTACCAAAGGAGTTTATACCTCACCACTGCTGTTCTTTTAAATTTAAGTTGAATGTGACATCTGCATTCATCTGGCTGTAACGTATTTTAAAGGCTTGGTCAGTCCAAGACCAGCGCTGCAAAGGAGTGATGACTGGTTAACCTTTCAACTGGATTTCATGGCCTGGTACGAGCAGTAACGCAGAGAGAGGCTTTTGGTTTTCAGGGGATAAAGGAACGATTCACATGGTATCAGACTATGAAATACCTGCGGGTTGGTGGTGCTGATTTGTGCCCAAGGATACTTGAACGAGCCTGTGTGGATCTACGTGTGATATGGCCTGAATTGCCGTGAAAAGGGTGCCCTGTTCCTCTGTGGGGTGTTGGGGGACTGAAGACACTTTGTAATTCGTCATACCAAGTACTGACATTGTAAGCAGTTATGTTACACGGTGATACAGACTTATAAAAATAGTTCTAGGGACAAAATATTTGCTTTGGTTAAGAACCAATGAATTAAGATACCTGCTTGAGTAACTTTTTGAAAGAAATCAGTATTTTAAAAGGAAAATATGACTTATCATACAAGTAGAATTTAGTTGATGCTTATCAATCACAGCTGCTATTGTGCCTGTTTGTCTTCACTGTCTCATTTCTCCTCCTGTTTGAAAGGCACCAGGTTGATATTTCAGTCTGAGTCAGAAGCCACATTTGCAAGTTCTGCAATAGATTTCAGATGCTGCTGAATAACATTGGAATGCCATTTTACTACATCTTTAAATAAAGATGTCACTACCCTGTTCTGAGAAGTAGTGCGATCTGGGCGGCCGATACTTGGCACGGGGTTACTAATGCAGCAACACCTTCGTTAACAACTCTGGGCGTGGTGACATGATCACACCAAAGCACGTAAAAGTGTCTGGAGTTTCTGCTCTCTAAGCTGAGCTGTGGTGGATGAGTATATGTGCTTGTTCTTAGGTTACAGCAATGCAGAGTGAAACAAGTTAACTTACTTGTAATGTTAGAGCTCTGAGACCTTCAGTAGTAATTTCAGCCTGTTTTACTCTGTGTTTGTAATGGTTTAAGAATGCATGTATTGCATTATATGTTTCAGCTGAGAGACACAAGTGCATGTCATCATCTGACTGTACCCATCTTTTGATTTCCTGAAATTCCTCGTGCCATCACTGAGAAATACCTCATTAAACATCTTTGTCTCTTCCCAGAGTTTTTGCTGGGGAAACAAACAGCAGGGCATTTGAACTAGGAGGGGCGTTTGCACAGAATCAAAACTTCATGTCATGACATCTGGTTCAAAACAAGGATGGCGTTCCTGACTGTATTCTAAGCTGTAGGATCCTTGACCTTGGTTACTGTAATTAGCTTTTAAGCAGGAGACTTTCTCTAGCAATCTGTAGTCGAGCTTGGACTATTGTACCATGGAGGATAACCTGTGCACTGTGTTTTCCAAAAGGATCTTTAGGCAGAGATTTGAAAAGACATTCTTTTACTGTTTCAACAGTTGACCAGTACAGAAATGCTTATTCCACTCCTAGGCGGTGAGTGTTAAGACAAAGGTGTTGCTGCCTGTGTTCTGACTCAGACTGAGGGATGAGACTGCAGTGTTAGTATGGGACCTTGAAGCCCAGAAGAGGAAAAGAAATCTCTTTTAACATAGTAAGAAGCTCTTACGGAGCAGTGTATCAATTTGCTTTGTATAAATTAATATTACAGTAGTGGCCCTGCAGTATTTTCAATTTTTTTTTTCTTAATATATATTTAAAGCATAATTTCTAATTCTTGTATATATTTTTAACTTTCCCACAGATATGCACTTATTTGGCCATTATCCAGCTCATGATGATTTCTATCTTGTAGTGTGCAATATCTGCAATCAGGTAGTCAAGCCACAGGTTTTCCAGTCACACTGCGGTAAGTGAATGTTTTCTTTCCTGAATTACAGTGCCAAACTAGTATATGGTTCTCTTAGGAATCATTGCATACGATCATGACAGAGGCATTGCAGATATACTTTTCTGGTTATCTTGTGTTCTTTCCACAGAAAATACTGGTAATGCCTTCAAATAAACATATTTCCTGTAGAGGAAGTTAAATTAGTTGTTCTAGAAGCTGAGCTTTTCAAGTTGAACTTATTATACTAAACTGACCTATTACAACAAATAAATCCTGTTAGTTAGATACGAGCTTAGGCTAAAAACTATTATGACCTAACATTGGATTGTCTTTTATCAAAGCTGCAAAGTATGGG
The DNA here is from genome assembly GCF_000700745.2 of Antrostomus carolinensis. Classification (NCBI taxonomy): domain Eukaryota; kingdom Metazoa; phylum Chordata; class Aves; order Caprimulgiformes; family Caprimulgidae; genus Antrostomus; species Antrostomus carolinensis. Next base: position 9,625 of record NW_010305734.1, read on the forward strand.
CTGTGATACTGATCTATGTTAACTAGAAGTTGGATGTTATGGATTGTTTTCTGATGGGATTTATGCATCAGTGTATAGAGGGTTTATTTTTTTACTTATCATAGGGTTTAATTTTTTCATAATTGTCATGTCGAGTCACATTTGTTAAGGTTCTCTTGAAAAATGTTCATCTGAGAAGCTGCAGAAATGTGCAGATATTTATTTCTTAGTATGACAACAGCAAGATGATATTTTTTGTGTTGAAAGCAGAATGCCTTTAGTTACAAATTTTTGCTATTGATTAACAAACTACTCATTCTCTGAAAAACTTAATCCTAGAGTCTGGTTTATTTCTTACTTATCCAGTGGTTTATTTGTTATTTGTCCAGTGGTTTGTTTTCAGTGGTGTTTTTGCTTTGTTCTTTTGGGGAGGGTTTGTTTGTTTTTTAAGGATTGCAAAATGTGACTGGAATGGTTAGCTTTGCATGAGTTTTGATCAAATTCAGTTTAGTCAAATTAATTTGAAGGCGACTGCATAATAATGAAAGGTAACTACTACTGGGGATGGGAATCAGTTAATTACATTAAGGAATAAAAAAAAGACCCAGCAAGATTTTCCTTGCCTACATACCTCAAAAACTTTACATACAACAAATACACTAATCCTGTGCCCCTTTCAGTCTTCTTGACAGCAAAGCAGCTCAGTGAGGGGAAAATGTAAGTGGGATGAACAGAAAATATAAAAGTTCATTTACTTTTATAGAGTTATTACCAAAATATTACCTTGGATGTGTATGAATGAACTGCTAACAACCAACCAGGAGCAACTGCATTCATGTTGAAAGGCAGTTGTGCAACTCACCACTATCTTTGGCCCAGGTTGAAATAATTGTGAAAAAAAAAGGTAATAGCAGAATATAGCATTTATATCCAGTAAATAAGAGAAGATCTGAAAGTATTAGTATAGTGGGAGAAGGACTTACTAATTTAATGGTGAGGGTAGGTGTTAATTTCAGTGTTTTAACAAGCCATCCTGCTATTTTTTTCAAAATTTGTTTCTTGCCCTTAGTCATATGTGGATTTTTCCTGC
>NW_010305734.1:10725-34777 GCF_000700745.2 Antrostomus carolinensis
GTGACAGAAAAGCTTCTTTGCACGTGGTTGTAGGTACAGTGGGTACTATAAACGTTGTAGTGCACTAAGATCCAGTAGAGAACAGAAGAACCTATATAACACCTCGCGGTAGCCTTCCATAGTTGTGCTCTTTCCTGAACTTCACCTTCTGGTTTGGGGAGCAGTAGTAAAGTTGGTCCTGTTTTCATGCAGGAGGCATATAGAATGGTGTTTCTTCTAGAACAAAGTATTCCATGTTAAAAGGAACTTTTGAGCTCTTTGGAAGTAATGAGCCGCCATCAGTGTCAAGTGTGTTGCCTGTAAACTACAAAGATCCTGTCTGTCACTGTCCTTTTTTCTTTTCTTCTTTTCTCCATTACTCTATTATTTATACAAATCCATTTACTTCATCTTCATTATAGCAATCCTGTTCCACTGAACAACTGAGCGTGGAATTTTGAATTGCTTAATTTAAGAGCCTAAGGTCAATAAAGACTTCAAAAAAAAAAAAAAAAGAGTATTAAAAGAAATGGGGAATACTGAAAAGAACTGATCAAAAGTGTTACCTCTTCAAGACTGTACATAAACTGGTCAGATTTGTTTCCTGAAAGGTGTACTGGAAAGTTTATATACCAAAACCATATAAAAGAAGTTTTAGAAGAGAGAAGGTTTTTTGGATGTCTTGGGAATTACTGTAAAATAACTAATAACTTATTTTCAAAAAATTAATCTGACAAAAGTACTACATGTTATATAAGTGACATGCATCTACTAACGTGTAGTTGTTTTGATAAGAAATTAGTAAGATCTAGAGAAGAGCTATGCATGAAACTCTTTGAGTGATCTGTTGTTGCACTGTCTGGTAAGAAAATGATAAAAATCTTACATTATAAAACAGATGAACCGTGAGCTGCTTGTGGCTCAAAAATCTCTCACTAGGTGTGTTATGATATGACTAGTCCATTGAGAAAGGTCTGGAGAAGGCTTTGTTTGAGACATTGGTGCTGCCTGCGCTGGGCTCTTCTGTGGAGCAGGAATATTTAACTTTCAGTTTTATTTAGAGTTTTATTATCTGTTGAACACAATCAGTTTGGTGGATCAGATTTTGTTTTAATTAGTTAGGCCATGCAGCAGTATACCTGTAAATTCAGTGATACCAAACACACCTGTCAGTAGACTTTGAAATATTTTAGGCTGTCATATTTACCATGAAGTGCGTTATTTTACATGTCTTGAATTGCAGTTTAAAAGTTGTAACAAAGACGATGGAATGAGAAGGCACTAGAAGCCAATACTGGGTTTTTTTGGCTCTTGAAGGCTGTGTCATGGGGAGTCTTTATCGCTACTGACAAGGACTTGTAGAGATCCATCCCAGAATCTCCCACAAAGTGTAGTTTGTTACCAATATCCCTGGTAAGATCCAGGCCACATCCTCTGACTAAGGATTTAGGTCCATGCCAGACATGTGCTTTATGTTTGTAGGTTCCCTGCATTGTAACTTGAAGGTCTTGGCTTTGGAACAGCACTGGAATGCTTCGTTGGGCGAACGTTTCTGTTACACTTCTCTTGAGCCCTTGCTGGCGTTTGCCTTTCTCTGGAGTGTAAGAAGACCCACTGTTTCATTTGTCTCTAATTTCAGACATGTGGCCGCCATCCTTGATGACACTGGGAAGTTGTGAAGAATATAGAGGCAGATGTTGTTATTTAACTTTCAAGGGTTTGATTCCTGGAATATCAAGCAGAAAAAGAGGAAAATCTGGTTGTAGTTGAGGCTGTTTTAATGGGAGGCAATACATCATACAACCTTAGACTAGTAGAAATCAGGAAGGTAAAAGAAGAGATCTGCCTAATTAGAGGACAGGCTTGCTGAACTTGAGAGTCTTTATAATAAACACAGCATAAAGCTCAGTGTTGCAAGTAGTAGATCTGTTCTAGCCTCCAAGTCAGAGAAATACTGAAATACTTTTAAGAGCAGTTTCAGGTCCTTGTATCTGTGGGTTAAACATTTATATCCATTTGTAAGGATTAAATCATTCATGTTCATACGGTGCAAGCCCAACTGGAAAAGAGACTTGCTGTTATAGGCTGCTGGTTAAACTGTATAAATCAAATAATTTCTTGAGTTCGTTCAGTATTATTGTGCACTTATAAAATAATATATCATAATGTCATCAACAATAGGGTTGAAATAGTGTTGTTTGCTTCTGAAGCCAGTTCTTTTGAGTAGCTTGTTGCTGTGGTACAATATCTTAGATTTTTTTTTTTAATATCTCAACATGTAGTTGTATTTATTTCTCCACAAAGTAGTTTGAAATGAGAAGTCAGTCTGGTTATACAGCTTGTAGCATTTTTAAGTGTATTTGGCACACAGGGAATTTTACTTTTGAGGTTTTGTTCTCAAATGCCAACCTCAATGAAGATATGCAGCACTTATTGGGACACCAAAAATGTAGTGGTTTAGTATCCCTGGAGTACCATAATGTTCTTGCTGTTTGTTTGGGGTTTTTTCTCCAATATATCTGTTTTCTAGGGGATTTTTAGGGTGGCAGCCTATGCTGAGCTATGCCCATATGACTTCCGTGAACTCCAATTCTGTGACAGTCTATTACTTTTTAAGGTGGGACCCGTACCATTTCCCAGGAGACATTTCTATTTTCTTTTGGCCCCAGAGAGAGTAAAGCTTCATATTCTTACACTGCAGTGTCCTTTACTAAAGAGCATCAGATACAGTTCTGTTTGGGTTTTTGTTGTTATTGTTGTTTTGGGGGTTTTTTTTAATGTTCCGTACAATAAAAAGCTTGTTAACTTTGTTATTTTCCTGTTGAAAGGAAAATCTCTAGTAGAAGGTAGCTCTGGCACAGTGAAGAAAAAGCAGTGTACATATAGACAGCTTGTCAAAATATCTTGACTTTTTATTTTAATATGAGGAAATACATTAATGACGGGGAAGTGTTAAAAGTAAAGTTGAGGGGAAGAGGTGAATTAGCCAAGCTAAATAATGCAGCTTGGTTAAACAATAACTGCAGTATAACCATCAAAGAAAGTTTCCAAATATACTCTGGAACAGTTTCCAAAACTGTGGAGAGTATCTTAATGAACTGAATAGTCAAATCCCCATTTGATGAAGTTGTAGCATACAAAGGAGAACAATTTTGCTTCGTCAAGGAGAAATGACCGTGAAGATCTCTCATTTTGCTAATATCTCTATTGGAGGCTCGTTGCTAGCTATCTTGCCTGTCTCTAAGGTTATTCTAACAGACTTCTAATTAAGAAGTAGAAATTCTTATTCCTTAAAAAAGAAAAAAAACCCTACCCTTGATTTTCATTACTTCTGAGTTATCAGTCCTTGAGCTGACATCCTCATGTCCTCAGGAAAGTTGGAAAATGGTATTTTCTTTTTATCCTTCTGTTTGGCTGTATAAGCATAATTTAAAAGAAAAACAAGGTAGAAAATAATGGAGCACTTAAGAATATAAATAATTTTCCCTTCCATATCATAATTATTTTCCTAAGAGAGGTTATGTATTTTGAATTTCTCAGACTAGCTATTTTACATTGTAATAGTTGTGCGTTACAATTTAGTGAACCACGATTAAAGACAAGAAGGCTGAGCTTACAGTATGAATAAGAATGATTTGCTTTCTTAGCATAAGCTGAAACTTAGCTAGCTGGCATCTTTTTTTGCAAAAGGTTTTGATATGGGTATCACTGTCACATTTGATGGATTATTCTCAGTTCTGATACTATTTTCAGTTATTCAATGCCTTGTTTTTATTAACTACAGCTGTTTAGGGTTTTGTAATCGTTAATATTTTATCCATTGCATTTGGCCTTTTATTGAGCGGAGTGCTCTTGTGCCCTTCAAGGACAATGGCATTTTGAATGATTCTTCTGTTACTGCGATTTCCTTTTCCACAGCCTTGTCAAAACTTGTTAAATGACACAGTCATAGATTTGAATAACTTTCTGGTTGTCATATGGTTAGGTTTCACTGCATAAAAGAATTAAAATAATGAAAATTACTCTCATCCTTCCTGCTTTTTGTTAAATATGGAAACAGTAGCAACTAGACAGACAAGAATCCCAGTTTTCTCTTTCTTTTGATGGAAGTGGGGGAAGAGGGAATTGAATGTTTTGTGTGTACCTTACTGGTGCATTTTTACTTGTGCTATTGATTTTGTCTGTAACTTCCATTTCCATTACTCTTAAATTGGAAACCCCTGGTAGCTGAAAGTTTACAAAAAACTTATTTTAGCTTTACAGTCTTTCTATCAGAAATCTTGTCTTCAAGATCAAAATACAGCCAGAGGCATAACCCTGTCTCCTGTCTACAGTGAGAATCTAAGCTGTAGTTCCTGCAATGCTGCATGCAGGATGTGTGGGTCTGTCATGTCCATGTCATTGCATGTTCTCCAAGCCTGGCATAATGGCAGGCGCTGTGAAAGTCCAGGCACAAGCCATTCTTCTGAGCCATTCCTATAGAATTTAAATAGTACATCGCTGCATGGACAATCCAGGTAGAGCATCTATTACCCTTGAAAAGGCAAAACTAAAACAGCACTCCTTTGAAGTCTTTGTCCCTACATATTCTTGGAGCACCATATTAGACAGTCAGCAATTCTCAAGACTCCAAATAGGTACAGAAATGCAAAGTCCATCTTAGTTTACTTCTTGGAGAGACCAGCTCTATATGCTGATAGACTGCTGATAAACTCTGGCCAGATTCAGAAAAGTACTTAGATGCATAAAAGATAATCAATTGACATTTTAATACTTTATTCAAGTGAAGCAATAAATAAAAATCCTTCTTAACTGCTCATATGCATGAGAGTGTTGGTCACCTCAGTACTGGCTACTGCGCTCATGCAGGGCTGCAGTCAGCTTGATGGAGGATACATTGACAAGGCCATGTTCATTCAAGAGAAACAAAAAAAAGTCCTGCCTTTTCTGGAATTGCTTGTCCAGGAAGCAAGAGATTTTGATTTAGTAGCTTTATCACTTCAGAGCTATTCTCTCATCTTCCACCTCCTAGGAGAGAAAAACGTTCTAACCACCAGGCGCACCATAACCCAGGCTTAAACGAGACTAGAGCATGCTTTTGTGCATTGGAGATTTATCAGACAAAGTAAACTTGAATATAGAGAATAACACTCAGATCCAAGGGACAGACTGTGACAGGGACTGAAAAATACGCAGCTGATGCTCAGAGCAACAGCAAACGAAATGTGTCTTCTTCACCTTGCAGGTTGCAGAGATCTGCTCAAAGCTGGGAGGAGTTTGTTGTGTTCTCTTTTCTTAGCCTGGTGTGTGAATTGAAAGTGGAGCTGTGTTCAGACCTGCTGACCTGCTTGCCTAGAAAAAAGTAGCATGATATTTGATAGGGTTGTCTTTTCTTCTGTTTTCTACTATCATCCTACTGCCTCCTCAGACTGCTTTCTTCTTTGTTGTTACTAATTCTTCATCAGTGACAGAGCCTAAACCAGAGAAGTTCAGATATAGAAACAGATATGATATAGAGTTACAAGGTCAATGAGTAGTGCAAGTAGGAAGCTAACAACTTCCCATAGATAACTTCTGCACTTCAAAAATTTGCCCTCAGCTGATTTGTCAATAATTGAAAATTTATAAATTCAAAAGATTCTTTGAATGAGAAAGCAGGGACATTTTGGCTGCGTTGAATCTCAAAGGATTGTGCGTTGGCGTGCAGTGAGTATTCAACAGAAGAAAATGTTAAGCAGTGAACAGAATGCTACATGTGTGCAGTTGCCATTAAGTATATATATTCTCCCCATCACCCCCTTACCTATTTCTGGACCTGTGTATGAAGTTGAAAAGTCTGAAAGTAAAACACTGAATAGCTGTCTTTTCCTCGTTTTTTCCTATTAAGTTGTACCTTTACGGTGCCTTGACTGTGCTGCAGTTTTACAATACTGACATTAAATCAACATAGGAAGTAGATTGAAAGAGTCATAATGACACTGGGCTTTTCAGTGCACTGGAAGTGTATTGTCCTAGTTCACACATAATTTCTATCATGATAAATTAGCTTAACTCCTTTGCATAGTGTATTCATTGATAGTATTTTATTAGTGAACCCGTTGGTATTTTGTTCACTTCATATAAATTGTGGTAAATGATGCAGTACGTACTTGAACTGGGTGTTGTTGTCATAGCACTGATGAGAGATACATATCACTTCTAATTCCTTTCAGTCAAGATTTTAATAGAGATGTAGTTTTAAATAGTAACCAATAAGGACTTCTTTTAAGGAGTGTCCATTAATAGAACTCAGCTGTTGAAGGCTGCCTGTAGCATTAGGCTTAAGATTAATCTCCTACGTACTGTAATTTACAGGGCTGCGTTTAGTGCATCATTCTTCCAGCTGCTTCCCTGGTGGAGGGATGGGGGGTTGTGATAGTAGGGGAGAGGGGAAAGGTATAGTGAAGATTTTCCATCATAACCTGTAAAAATCTGGCAAAATTAAAACCAGGAGTATTTGGCTTGAAGTTTTCCATAGCGTCTCTTACTTCATCTGAATAAGGTGGATGTCTTCCATCTTAGAGAAGGAATGTTTTTAAAAATAATTTTGAAGACTCTGTGGTCCTATTCCTAGATAAAGTCCAAAAGAGAATTAAGAGCTTTCAAATTCACTATTTGGAAGTGTTTTGGAGAGTAAAAGATAAGCAAGAACAAATTCTTTTTTATATCAAATTATGATGCGTTGTAAAGGAAGGAAATTTGAAGTTGAATCTGAATTTGCCAAAGGCTCAAATAAGAAATCATTGTTTCTTCACTGTATTCAAAAGTATGGAAGCGTTAAGAGCAAGTTTCTTCTCTCTATTGTCTCTTTGTTTAGCCTGCATGAGAAGGAAGATGTGGTGGGGTTTTTGAGGGTGGAGTGTGGGGTTTTTTGATAGTACCGTGTTTAACTCTGCATGTGTTACAGAAGGTAATTAACATTTGGATTAGTCACTACCAAATATTATGAGCTCCATTTCAAGTCTGTAGAAGTCTTGTCTGCATATAGCCCTGCCCTTTGTCCATGACTTCTAGCAGTTGTCTAAACATTTTGGGTTTAGTTAATTTTCTGACTGTTGCAATTTCTACCATGTTCAGCAATTTCTTGCAAAGCATACTACAGCTTAGGAACTTCTTACTCTCCTTGTACTAAAATGTTTACTACAAATTTGCTCATTATGTTGATTCTTGTCCATTGACTTTGCCTTTTCCCAAAGGAAAGAGCAGCAATTTTGGGGCAGTGTCTTCTCTAGCAGTTGATCATCTCCTGTGCCGTGAGTTGTAGTTGCAGAGTCTGCATGTGAGGTGGCAGGTGGGGATGGGGCTGCAACTCACCTTGTGTGTTCAGAGCTGGAAAACCAGGCCTGGGAGGAGGTTGGATGATCCCAGAATTATACTGCCTTGTTAGGTACAGTAGTGAGTGGAAAGAAAACTGGTGTGGCAGTTTGCTGCTTTCCAGAAGTGTTGCTTCTGATAGTCTGAAATACTGATTTCCAGCGATGTGTTTCCATTGCCTTTTCTAGCATCTGCAGGCCACTTGGGGTGCAGTGGGGAAGACAAAAGTCCCTTGACATGCAGCAGGATGATAGGATAGTCATACGGTCCTTTTCCTAGAGGTGCAATGAAGAACAATTGAAATAAATACTGAGCTGTTGTTCAAGTAGTTTGTTTGGGGTTTGTTTTTTTTTTCAAGTGGGAAGTAGTTACATTAAATGCCTTTCATGAAGAAATAATTTTTATTTGGTGTTTAAAAAAACCCCTTATTTTTTAGTAGAGAGAAGTCTCAGCTGTGATAAACTACTAAAAATCTACTTTGATACTTTTCTCATTATTTTCAGTAATAATATTTATCCCAGATTTTTAATACCTTCTTAATTTTTAAAATATTTCCTCTTGTTTATTTTATTATTATTTTTTTCTCTGGTATGCAGTCATGTTTGTAACAGATCCGTGTTTAAAATCTAGTGAGTTCTGTTTATTTCATTGTAATAGTAGTACAGAACCTCTTGGTACCTAACTAGTGCCAAATCTGTTCAGAATATTTTATGCATAAAATACTATATCTAAAATTCTCTTACTTTCAAATACAGCTGAAGCTCTGTGTGTTTCCCACTTCACAGTCCTGTAGTGATTCATATAATTATCTTAATAGCTTATTGCTATCCTATTTAACTGGTGATATTAATGTAATAATTGTCATATTAAAATGTAAAATACTGAATTAGGCCTTGTTCCAAAATATATTTTATTATTACAGATAGTTTAGATGCACTGTAGGTTTCTGTTTTCAAAATAAAAGTTTTTATATTCATCTAGATAGATTAATGAAATTATATTCTACAAGGTGTAGTGAAAGAACTGTTTAAAATACGTTAGGCAAATGATGATGGGCAACTCATTCACCTCACTACATGTATATTTTGGTTTTGATTCAATTTCTAATACTTTGTTCAGCTTCCTGCACCAAAACCTACTTATTGTTAAGATGTCTAAATAAAATTTTGGAAACTTGTCGCATAAGCTGTTTATGTTTGTGAGACTAGCGATACTATTAAGCAGGAACACTTTATTTTACTAGTGTTCTGGGAAATAATTTCACCACCACTACCCGCCCCCTTTTTTTGGGGGGGGGGACAGACTTGTTTCTGTGAAATAATCTTTTATCATCTCTTGCATCTGCTCTGCAACTAGTGAAGTATAACTAATACCATACTTACCTAAAATATCAAGCACTGCATATGAGAAATGTGTCTAAGGCAAGAATTAATGTATCATTATTCGATACACCTGCTTTCAGTTTGTTCCCTGTGCTGTATAAGGTATTCTTTTTGTGAATATATCATCAATGTTGTTCTTCACTAATTGTATGACTAGATAATTTTAATTTTTTTAAATCTAGTTTTAGTTTTGAGACTGATGAATGAAAAATTGTTTCATTTTTTAATTTAGTTTGTCAGGAGAAGGATTGGCAGGGAGGAATCTCATTTATGGTGCCACTTTTACCTCAAAATACCGAAGCAGAAGTACATCTGTGCACGCTGAAACATGGACCAGTAATTGGCCAACAATACTGAAAAGGTCTACATTGATTATAGATGTTTCATATTGCTTTAGTGTGTGTTTGGTGATCAGATTGTGTGGACTGTGGAGACAGGTGCATCCTCGTGTGTACTTTAAGCTTACTTAAGTGTTATGTATGTCCAATTGAGTCTGAAGACAAGTGTTTCTCATTCTGTGACTCTAGGTAGATGAAAACTGTTAAGATATGAGTAAAAATAAGGCTTTTGAATTTGGCCAGGACAACAAAGGATTAGTTTGCTGTTTAAATAAATCTTTTTGTCGCTGTCTAATGCCAGATGCATTTAATGGGAATGCTGAAATAAGCAGTAAAGCTTTTCAGCGTTTTTGCATGGGCAGGAAAGGCATAGTTAGAACCAGACAGTGAGGGCTGCGGAGAAGAGCACAGTACAGAACTGCATGTTTAGTAAGATGACTATAGAAATGGTGCAGCAAATAATTGAACCTTGAAAAGGAAAGTCTGTTGTTTGTCATTGTGCTGCTAAACAATTTTGTGGACGTAATGTTTTTTGGAACTTAATGGAAACTTGAGAGCTCTGGGGTCCTGTGGAAAGGCTTCTCAAAGCTTAACTATGCACTCTGTGAAGAAATCTCCTTTTTTGGTTTGTTTTTTAACTAGCAATGAACAATCATTTCCTGTCCACCTTCATAATAAATGTGCATCATAACCCTCCTCTGTTGTTGCTCATCCAGTTTGACTAGTCCAAATCTGTCTAATTGTCAGTCTTGTAGAGACTTTCCATGTCTTTGCTATGTGTTTTTGTATCTTGCCCAACTCTTCCAAACCATTTTTGAAAGGAGGGAAGCAGTGGTATGATGTGCTGTATTCGTTGCCTAACATTTGGTTTGCCTCTGTGACCACTGCAGATCATTGAGGTGATAATTTCACAGAACTGTTAGAAGAGCAGTGTCACATTACTGTGTAATAATAATTCAGAGACCACCATTTTGTGTATGAAGTTAAGATTGTTTTCTTCTTCCACGTCTGTCACTTTACATTTCTCTGCATTGAATTTCAATTACTATTTTATTATACCATTCAGTAATGTTAGGTCTTTCTGCAATCTGTTCATTTTTGTCTTTAGTACTCTGAGTAATTATATACCAAAGATCTTCTTCTCTCATTAACCACCTTTTTTGGATCATTTCTGAATATGTTTAATAGTTGCATGCTCTTGCTGCATGCCATTATGAAATTCTTTCTTTGAGGACCATTTTTACCCTCTTTTCCTAGTCGTGCAAGTAGTTTCTTAGCCTTTGGGTGGGGGTTGGAACCCTCCTCCCTGTCTCACAGCAGTTACCTGTCCTTTAAAAAACTGAATACATGGCCTTGTTTCACTTGGAAATTTAAGTAGACTGTGTCAGTTTGATTTCCCTTGTCCACATGTCCCTTTATGCCTTCCAGGACATTTGTGACTCAAAACAGTCTTTCACAAAACTACACTGACTTTCCTCCAATACATCACACTTACCCATACGTACACTAGCTTAGTTCCTTCTTTACAGCTGCTACCCCTCTGGCTTGGATACATCGCAGACTTGCTGCTCCCTCTTTCTTTGCACTCCTGGAGATGTCAGCGTTGCCTTCTGATCTTCAGGTACAAGGTGGTTTTCAGTGAGGGGCTTTGCTTGCTTGTTAATAGCTCAGTAACTGCATCTGTGGCTTCTGGAGGAGCTCCTGGATGAATACAGATGGTCCGGCTCTGTCAAGCCGCTTTACAGCCTCCTCTGCCACTGCTTCAGTTGGAGACAGGATCTCCAGGTCCTTTGGAGCTTCTGGACCATGAAGGTCATTTTTGTCAGGACTAGAAAAGAAGCAAAGTTTTATTTATGCATATGTGTCTATGTGTGCAAGTGCATTTCTGTATGTAGACTTAGATATTGTCTGATCCATCCATTGCACCCCGAATGCAATTGTAACCTTAATTCTGGAATAAATACTCAGGAGTGGTTTAATACTACTTCCTAGGTAGATGCATTTGGGAAAAATGGGTGGTTTTTCTGTATCTTGCTGAAGAAGAAAACACATGGGTTTTTCACATTGGGTAAATATCTTGAGTATAACTAATTTTTCTCTCATTTTCTTACCAAAATAAATTTCATGCCCATAGAGGTGAAGTGTTGTACTTGGCCTGAGGTAAAATCCTTCTTTTAGGAAACTGAAGGAAAAACAGAGGAAATTAAAGTCTAGGTCTGCAAAATGATTTCTGATCCTTTAGCCACTAGTGTGGAGATTAGAACCGTTCATGTGCAACACAGGACATCCTATTTACCCTTTTCTTCCCAGATCTGAGGGGAGTTGAATCAAGAGTACCATAAGCAGACTGCCCAGTGCCAATGGGTGTTTGTAATCACTCACGTGGACTGTGTTCTCCTTTCCATAAAGAAATGCTGATGGGAACTGGGGCATCTCGTCTGCCAGGGAGTGGTGGAACAACTCTGTATGTTTTATATGGAAAAGGAGTGGAAAGGATTGAGAGAGGCTCAGAATTACCTGCAGGCTGAGGGCCTGGGTGCTTCTGCTGCTGGAAGACACAAGTTCAAGTCCACGCTGACTTCTTCTCTCCTATTGATGTGTTTATTTTGCATAAAATGATTAAATAGCTGTTGAACAGAGTAAGAGAGAGAGTTAATTCCTAATTTTGACAAGTAAAATTCTCACTTGGGATCCAGTCTGTGGTTCAGGAAACATGTTTATAAAAGATTGAAATAATTCCATCAGGAGGGAGGGAGACCAAGCCCTCTCAACACCCTTCACAGTGCTTTGTCCTTGTAGTCAGACCCCTCTTCTGCAGAGGGGAAGATTTGGGTTCAGACTGATTACAGAAGAGTGAGTGCTTTAATCAGGGAAGTAGTCATCTAACTGAGGTTCACCACCTTTCTCTTGTTTAGAGATTTAGCACTTAAATGGCTTTTAATTAAAAAATACTTAGAAATGTTTAGTATTTTATCAGTCTGAATTCTATAAGCAAATCCACTCTCTGAACCAAGCCGAAGTAGCTGGTTGTAAAAGAGAAATAAAGCCAATCACAGAACTGTCAGAGAATTGTAAATTTATATTTTTGGGGAAAAAAGCCGTAATAATATCAGCTCCTGTGTATGTTTGGATCAGTGATAACTACTGATGTGGCTTGAATATAAAATAATTTTGAGGACAGTCGGGATGCTCAGACAGCAGTTACCAGCGATGGGTTGGTTGACAAAGCCTGAGTGTTCCCTTATGATTCGTCTGTCTCATCACTGCACAGCTCGTATCCAGTCAGTCTGGTAGCTGTGGAGAGCTATGGGCTATACGTGCACCGAGTTAAATATTCCCCAACACGTGGCATGATAATACCCCAGGTGCCCTTTAACATTTGCCCTATTGAGGTCAGGGGGTTTTTTTTCTTGTAAAGAGGTAAAAGGCAGGGGGTGGGGCGGGAGGAAAACAAACCCAAACCAGATAAACAACCCTTTATATTTTCCCCCAGGAGCAGAAGAAGGACGTGCACAAGCACGTTACGTGCAACCCCAGTGCTGCAGTTCACGTTTCCTAGCTTGGAGCAGTTGTGAAAACTTCATCCAGTGTCTGTCAGACTTGGGAAGAACTGGAATATATTTGGGTTTTTTCTCTTCCATGGCCCAGATCCCTATTGCTCCATAAGCCTTATCTGGCAGGCTAGGAATAAATCACATAAAAATTAGCCTGTCTTTGCATTTGAAAAGGGACGAGAATGAAAGGTCAACAGCAGTGCTGGAGCAAGGAACCTGCTTAGCAGGGTTTTGTGGTTTTTTAAGGGAACTAGGAAGAGAGGCAGGTCAGGATAATTTTCATTTCCAGTCCATGTTACGTTCACAGCTTTCGCTCTAAGTTTATTTTTATAAACTAGAGAAACAAAGCCACAAATACTGGACTACCATGTCTCACAGACATTAATAGCTTTGAGATCACTATGGTACCTAGTCAGTCATTCTCCAATTTTGGAGTTCTTAGAAACAGACAGTTGAAAAGATTTTATCTTACAGTTAGCATGGGTCAAGTGAAGATCCTGCCTGTGCATGCTCTGAGGCCGTTCTTCGACGCTTTGTGCCAGTTTTATCCACGTGCTTCCCTGCCTTCCCATTGTGCTCTTCTCGGGAGTCGCAGCCAGCGGTTGTAGAGAGGCGTAAGGGATCAAAGCTGAACTGTTGCTTCTGCCCTAATTTAAGGATGCCCAGTCATCTTGAACCTGTGAGTGGCCTGTTCACTCTTTGTGTGATGAAAAGTCAAAATATAAAGGCAGATTTTGGAAATGCAGGCAGGAAATGGGGAAGTGCCTTTCTCCATTGGCTGTCTCAAATCTGTGTCAGTGAAACCTGGCAAAGTTGGCTTCAGTCTCTTCTGCTTTACTTTCAGCCACAGAGAGGGATTCGAGTTACTCAGTAGCCCCTGTGCTGGGACAGTTTTATTTCCAGTTGCTTGTCATGTGATGCAGTTGTATGAAGGAATTACAGAGTTGTTGCCAGCATTTCCACCAGAAGGACTGTTTAAGCAATTTGGGTTTGGTTTTGTTTTTTAACTGGCAGGTGTGGATGTGACAACTCTAGCTAGGCAGTATCACTGCAGTGAAACAAAGTTCAAATAAATGATACATAGAGCTTCAAGTATCATGGTTTCCAGAGAGAGATAGGGAAACAAATATATTCCTCTGAACACTTAAAATTCAGTTAGCTTAATGCAAGACTTTGTTTTAACCAGTAGTTATTCACTGAGGTTTTGCTTCATAGTTCCATTTCATAGAACAGGAAGATTTTCAGTTTTTAAACTATTTTAGTTTAATGTCTTTTTAGTACAATTGCCTTGTGTCTCAGTTTTGTTTTTTAAAGTTTGACATTTAATGTAGGGTTGGATTGATTTTTTATTTTTTTATTTCCAGAGCATACATACAGCACAAAAAACCCCACAGTGTTGTTATTTGCTTTAAGGAAAGTTAGAATATTTATTGGAAAGTTCTGATTAAGAGAATATACATAAGCCAGCTGATTTTCTTCAGAGTTGCATAATATCAACTGTTAAGCAAGTAAAACAGGTGATGCTTTTATGTGTTTATGATCTAACCAAACTGTCATCTCCACTGCTGCATCATATCACACCTTGACTTTGCAGCCTTTCCTTCTTTAGCTTTGGCAAATACAAACTGTACTCCACTCAGATCTACCCAAATAGGATTTTGAGGGGTCTACTACTCCTTCCAGTTTTTTTGAAACCTCCTTTATGAGAAAATATTTCTGAAAAAGTATTACAGCCTTCTTAGTTTCAGTTAACATAATCATCTGAAACTTGTGTGTGTGTGTCTGTGTAAGAGTCAGCTAACTGAAGAGCTGACCTGGGCGTTTTATGTCGCTGAAGGAAATGGATGTATGAAACGTGGCTTAACTCAGCTTGGTAAAGCGTACCGTTGGAGTCACACTGGATGCCAAGGTAGCATTTTCCTTGTGGTGGTCTTGTGTTTTCTTGTAAATTTTAGAGCAGTCATTTTGTGTCCTTATGTGGCTGTACAGTATCTGCTTAAAAAAACCTTAATGTTGAATTGTAAAGTAAAAGTTATAAGCTGTTTCATCACAAGTAGTCTTACTGGGCAGTCCAGATGGCAAAGATCTGAAGGTGCTCATTGAAATGCGTCTTCTGTCTCTTCTAAAACTGGATGCAGTATGAATGTGGTGTCTCTTCTGATACGCACGTGTCTGTGAAGCTGATAAAATTGATGTTTGTTTTCCTGCCAGTAGAAAACGTATGAAGTAAGTGTGGGGAGTTGTGACACAGGAAGGGGTTAGACCCTTGCCTCATTCAAAGAGGAAGCTGCTTGCTCCTCCGTGTTTGCATTGCAAATCGTGCTGGGCTTTTAAAGGCTCTATTTCACCCTGCCTGGCCCAGCTTTTTTCTTTTCTTTCCTTTAAACTACAATTCTTTTTTTTATTGCAATTCACATAAGACATTTACACTGGATGAGGCAGCATCAGTATTGACCTAAGCTGGTTTCACTTGGTTAAGCTGTGCTGTTCTCATTTTTTTGATTGATGCGCTTCACCTGAAAGCTCAGCTTCAGCTGAACCACAGGGATCAGTCCCAATTGTTTTTTAAAATGTTCCGTTTAATGGTTAGTTTGGGAGAGGTTGGTTTGTTCTTTAATAATTCAACCCTCCAAGATGAAGGAGGACCACAGATAGAGCACAGGCTTGTGAGTTATGCAGGCAGTTAGTTAAGTTAGTTAGCTGGCTTCTTTGAGATCCCCAAGATGTATACTGGTCTTGTTTGGGTTTTGGGGCTCTGAGTCTGCAAAGTTTCTGCCAAGAACTTCCATGTAAGTTTTCTAAGATTTAATAAAGTTGAGTGGCCACAGTGCTGAGCTAGTGCCATTCCTTGGTGTGCTCAGTGGATGAAGTGGTCAATGTAATGTTAGCTCATGCTACTTTTTACACCCTTACAGACTGCAGTGGATCAATTAAGTATCTGATTGAGATCAACTAAAGACACTTCTGGAAATGTTGAAACATTGCCCATTTTTGTTGTTTAAAAAATAAAGTACACCTATTTGCTAAAACTAAACTCTGCTTTTCTTACTAAGAACAAGAATTTTAATTAGATCATGTAGAAATATGCATGAGAATTGTTGCTGGGTGAAGGTGTAGTAATTAATACCTTGCTTAAATTGAAGAATGACAGCTATGCTGAGTATTGTAAATGAAGCTGTGCTGTGCCTTAAAATATCTTTTGTCTGTTGTTTTGTCTGTAAAATGGAAGAATGTTAAAATTTCAAGAATCAGTATTATTACAAAAAGTAAGATTTTATCATGTGGGCTTTGCACATATGACCATGGGGTATGGACATGGAGACCTACGCTCACCTGTCTTTAGGTGCAGACAGTATAGATACCTGTATGTGATGTAGGAATTCAGTATTAGCTTTACCTAAGTGGTAGCAAAGGGAATTTTCATATAATTACACTGACATTGAGCAGCATATTTTAATTATTTAAAATATACTACAGGAGGAAAGGCTGAGCAGGTTATTTATTTTATTGCCTTATATTTTCACGCCAATGTAAGAGTATCTGCTTTACCTTCCCTGCAAGCGCTCCTTGGTCTGCAGTGCCTCCCCCACGCTGTGGGACTCAGCCAGCCAAGCAGCGCCTTTCCCCATTAGTCATCATTGCCTTCCCTAGCATTGTGTGCATTAAAGTAATTCTTTAAAGCAGTTGCTCGTAGTTCATTTATTTAAAGATTATTTCATAATACATCATTGCAGTAGTACCTTCGTGTAAGTATGGACCAAAACCTGGTCACTAAGCACAAGCACTTTTATGCAGAATAAAAAGACACATCGCAAATAAATCACTACTTACTTGCTTTAATCTATTTTCCAAACTGTTTGACTTTTGCCATTCAAACACAGCTTCCACTCATGTATTTGAGAAGCTTTTGAAAGCGTATGAATGGTAATTTTCCCAGTTTTTCTGAACTTAATGTAGTTAACTTCCAGCAATGTCTGCAGCTGGCTGCCTAATAAAAATAACTTGCATTCCTAGAAACATTAGATTATACTGATGGCAAAAATTACTAAACAATTTTAAAATGTAACCCATAGTGTTACATTATAATGTGTTTTGTCTTCGTCAATATTAATCTAAAGTAAAAGATAACCTGCAGTGATGTTTAGGAGTGTTTTTATTCATGTGGATTAGCCGTTTACAGAAAAGTTCTCATATTGTAGCAATTTGCTTTTTAAACTTTGGTTGCAATCCATCTATTCTTACATTACCAAAAGGCTTCCTGATGTCTGTTGCTTTAGTGATCTCTCTTTCCTTAACCTGTGGCATATTCATATGGTGTTGCAAGAAATTCAATAACTACTTTGCTTATGGTGCAAATGAGCATTTACATCTTCATGCCTAACAGTGTTACACTGTCTTTCATACTGGTTTTTCTTTTAATGGGCAACCTATGTTTTATTTATTCCATGCTGACTTACTGGCTTTAGTATAGTGAAACTTTGTTTTAATATAGAACTTAGTTTTAATATAGTGAGATTTTTTTTTTTAATTATCAATTTAACAAAAGTTTTTAATTAACTAAGAGAAAATAAACAGTGTGATTGTTGTATTTCCAGTTTTTATTTGAAAACTTTGTGGCAAATGAAAAATGCAAAATGTTTTTATTTTAAAGTTTAGGTTCTAGAGAATTTTCAGTGTCAGGATCAGATTTTTTTTCTGCTGAAATGTATTAGTCTAACAAGCAAGATACTAATATTATGTTATTAGTCACTCAGTGACAGCCGCAGTCCTTGTAAAATAAGCAAGAACCTGTTCCAACAGCAGCAAAACTTTCAGCATCTTTAAAACGTTATCACCTCCCTGGGCTGTTTGTTCTGTTGGTGACATCAGTGCCCTTTTTGCAGCTCTGTTGGCCATCACTGTGCCAGGTCGTCGCTCATTGGGCATCTCGTGGGCACCTGGGTGGATTTAATGGCACGCTGCCGCAGCGGGGACAGAGCCCACTCCTCTCATCTCGCCTTTCCTACCAAGTTGTGGGATCATCTTCCTCGCCTGCAGCGCTTCTGCTGCTCGCCTCACCCTGTAGTGACACTGTTCAACTTCCTATCGAATAACAGGAGAAAGCTATTCACTTTGATTTATTTGTGGTTTTGCAGCTTTTCCCCCTTTCTTTGGTTCGTTTTCTGCGGGCTTAGTAAGCTAAGCGGGCCCATCAGGGTGGCAGGTGAATGCCAGAGACAATGCAAGGAAAGAGCAGGGAGAATGTGTGGGTTAGAGTAGCACTTACAGAAGGAACAGCAGCAGCAGCAGCAATTAATTATTAAATCAGCTCTGCCTGTCTCATCTAAACTACAATCTTAAAAACATATCTTTTTGAAAAGGACACCTGACCTTGAAGATGAAAGATTTACTGTTTGAATTAAGCTTAAAGTGGTATTTTTCTGGGCTATGCCATTTGGATTTGAGGATTTTTTTGGTAGTTGGTATCTACAGACTTTTTATATGTAAGAATTGGTGGCAGAATGCTATTTTTTTCCTCCCAAAAGACATGCTCTTCTCTGACAGGAATTCTCAGCCCTAAGGGGGGATGTGGTAGGGAGTAAGTTTTCATGTGTGGAGTAAGCCTGTTAATACTATCAAAGACATAGAAGTTCTAGAAGGACAACTCAAACTCCACACATATTCTGACTGAGTAGGATTAAAGTAAAAGTTGAAAATTATAGAAAATGAGAATTAAATGGGGAGAAAAACCTGTGAATTTTACTTACGGATGGTACATTATCTGAGACAATGTATTTAACGACACTGCACAGATGTTACAGTTTTTCAAAGGCTGGGGATCAGAACAAAAGAAGTAAGGAAATTTTTGTGTTTAAAACTTTTAAAATATTTTTTAATCTTAAAAGTAGAATTTTATAATATCCATTATGTGGAAAAAAATTTCTGGAAGTCTGAGGTGGCACATGTAGTCATGGAGCAAATAAGGGGAAAAAAAAGCTACGATGTGTGATTCAAGAATTAAAAATGTAGTAATAAAACCTGTATTCCTTCCATGCATGCAGGTGGCTTTAAAACATGTTTTCTGAGTGTACTTTTGTATGTTCAGATAAATCCACTCTGGACTATTTTTTGTAAGTCACTGTCAAGGTACATTGGCACAGGCTGCCCAGGAAGGTGGTGGAGTCACCATCCCTGGAGGTATTTAAAGGGTGTGTAGATGTGGTGCTTAGGGACATGGTTTAGGGTTGAGCTTGGCAATGCTGGGTTTACAGTTGGACTAGATGATTGTAATGGTCTTTTCCAACCAAACTATTCTATGATTCTGTGATGTCAGCAAGCAATTAAATGCTGCTCTGATTGTTTCAATCAGCTTCTATGCAACTTGCATTCCATTTTTTGCAGTATTGTCAAAATGTCCATACCCACAGGATGTGAAAATTATCTGAATTTAATTTAAATCTAAATCACTGATTCTAATGTGAGACTAAGAGACTAATTGAAATATAACCTTTACTATTAGTTGAATTAAGTCAGTGAGAGATACCAGCTAGTACCTGGGCTGCAGAATATCACAGCTAAGAAATGTAACATTGAGGGGGGGGCTTGTGAAGATGTACATATGCAGCTTTGCATACATCAAACAACAGATTTGCTCTTTTTTGCTCTAAGTGGTTAAAGGATTCGTTTGAGGTCTTTTCCATGTAACACCTTAATGAAGCAATATGTGTATGAGGACAAAAGCAATAAACTTAGGAAACCCCTACCATGTACAGCAGCATTGCTCCTATAAGAAATACTATTTTTGCATATATTACTTGTGCATTCGTTAGCTCTTTATGTATCATTTAACACGCAAATATTCTTTAAAAATATTCAAAAGCTTTCAGAGCCCTAGAGCAGTGGAAAAAGTTGCATGAGAGAAGTACTGAAGGATCTGTTGTCTCTGTGAGCTTGCTTAAAGAATTGCAGGTTTAAGTGTTGGAGGAGGAATGTTTGTTCCTTGTTGGGTTAATTTAATCAGTTTTCCTACAGGCACATAAGCACAGTGCTTCACCTGCAGTGCTTCTGCTGAACTCCAGAGCACTGGTGAGGTGGTATCATCATTTATAAGCAATTAAGAACAAGGACTGGTTTTCATGTGATTATGGGCCTACAAGAAAGCTGAGGAGGGACTTTTTACAACGGCAGGTAGTGATAGGACAAGGGGTGATGGCTTTAAGCTGAAAGAGGGTAGGTTTAGATTAGATATCAGGAAGAAATTATTTCCTGTGAGGGTAGTGAGACACTGGAACAGGTTGCCCAGAGAAGCTGTGGATGCTCCTCCCTGGAAGTGTTCAAGGCCAGGTTGGATGAGGCTTTGAGCAACCTGGTCTAGTGGAAGGTGTCCCTGCTGATGGCAGGGGGGTTGGAACTAGATGATCTTTAAGGTCCCTTCCAACCCAAACCATTCTGTGATTCTATGAACTTTAGATATGTTTGAGAAAGACAGTCTGCTCACTTCTTGGTACTTCAACTTGCTTAGACAATTAGAAGTTTTACAGCAAGAAAACTGTGTTCAACTCAAAATGGAAACAAAATTTTGTTCTTAATTTTATTGTTAAAATACTTTATTTTTAATAAGAGAAACTTATCCCTAAGGAACACCTAGGGATCATGACCCAGAAAGAAAAACCCTGTGCTAGACGTTAAATAAGGACTTTCTGAAAAGATGAGGTTTTTCTGAAGAAAGCAGACAATAGATTGTCTATTTTTATGCCATTACAGTATTTGAAGCTGTTTTTAAAATGTCACTTGTATGCATATCGACATCTAAATGGGCAACACCTTCTTGGCTGG
This sequence comes from Antrostomus carolinensis, assembly GCF_000700745.2. Classification (NCBI taxonomy): domain Eukaryota; kingdom Metazoa; phylum Chordata; class Aves; order Caprimulgiformes; family Caprimulgidae; genus Antrostomus; species Antrostomus carolinensis. Next base: position 31,147 of record NW_010305734.1, read on the forward strand.
ATGAAGAATGAAAAGGAAGAGAACTGTTTGTCATACATCTCCGTATGGGAAAGATGGGGCAAACCTCATGCAAGGACTGACTCCAATCAAGTGAAAAGGACTGGAGTGGCTGTTCCTTGCCTGAAATACAGACAAATCTCAGATACACAGATAGGGCAAGCACTAAAAAAAAAGGAGTATTTCAGGATATGGATCTATCTCAGGCCTAGAAGACTGAGAGGGGGTCTTATCAATGTCTATAAATACCTGAAATGTGGGGGCCAAATGGATGGGGCTGGGCTCTTTTCAGTAGTACCCAGTGACAGGACAAGGGGCAATGGGCAAAATCTGGAACACAGAAAGTTCCACACAAACCTAAGGAAAAACTTCTTTACTGTGAGGGTGTTGGAGCACTGGGACAGGCTGCATAGAGAGGCTGTGGAGTCGTCTGGAGATGTTCTATCCCCGCCTGGACGCTTTCCTGTGCAACCTGCTGTAGGGAACCTGCCCTGGCAGGGGGGTTGGACTGGATGATCTCCTGAGGTCCCTTCCAACCCCTGCAATTCTGTGATTCTAGGATTTCTGAAAAGTAATAGTCTAATTTATGGATTTAGGAGTGAACCGTGCAGGACTAAGGCACTACTCAGTTAAACCTGTGTTCATCACTTCTTGTTTCTAAGAGGTTAAACAAGAAGCCGGAATGCCATGGCTTTTCTGGAAGAGGTGATGTGAAAATTCGGGACTCCTAAGGCATCACTCTGATCTGTTGGGTAACGTAAGCATAACTGAGCATGTCAGGCATCACTGGTTAGTCGAGGCTTTGTACTTTCCCTCAGTACAACAACTATTGTTTGATTTGTTTATGAAGGTCTACGGTGCTGTGAGAGTAGCAGGAGTGTTTTATAGGCCACAAACAGAGCTTCGTCAAGTGTTTCTGAAAATGGATCAGATGCTTGAGTCAAGATACTTTGAATTCATAGGAATTTGGGTCCCCTCCTGTTTTCTGCTAAATATGGATTAGATAAGATACCTGTTAGCAGTTTTTACCAGCTGTCTGCAGAAATGATCAGCTAGAGTTTTAGAGATTCTTCTGTAATAATCTCTGCAGGCAAAATCAGTACCATTTTGGCTTTCCTGAGTGCTCTGACTTGCTAGCACCCATCTTCTGTCCTTTGGTGCTGAAATATCTATGGCACTAAAACATAAGAAGCCTGATTTGGTGCTCAGAGTGAGATTAATGTACAATTACAGAAAAACCTGAAACACTTGATACAGCTGCCACTCAAGTATACATGCTGGTATCTTGTTTCTCTGTCAGGTTAATTTTTTTGCCTGAAGTCTATTCTGTTGTTTTTGCTGGTGCTGAATTGCTGAAGCTGTAGCCTTGTTTCTAGGTGGGAAAAAAAACCCTGCATGTTGACCTACCTAGCAGTATGAGGAAACAAAATTAATTTTGGCACTATTTTAGGCCCACACAGCTTTAGCAAGAAACATGTATACTCCCAACAGATTGGACTCTTGTTTCTGCATTTTAAATTTTTAGTCCCAGAACGCATTCCAGACTAGGCAGTCTCCGTGTACTGGGTACTAAGAAATGTTCCCAGGTTCAATTAGCTTAAATGTGCAAGCTGTCTGATAGTGCCAGTGTCCATCAGGAAACCACTTAATATTTAAATTTTGAGCCTCTTATTGAAACTTCTATGGGAATATTCTTCTAATGCACAGTACAAAAAAGTTGCTGTAAAATGCTGCTGGCACATTGGTGGGGTTTTTTTTCAATAGGGACAAACCCAGCTCCATCAGTCCAAAACTAACTACGGAGATTAGATGTTTTCTTTTCAACATAGTCTTAAAAACACTCTGATACCCTAACTTGATGCTGACATCAGGTAGCTTAATGTCTATATCCAGGCATTGGTAAATAGGCAGTCAACTTAATGGTTTTATATAGTACTACTATTATCAGAGCCACATTTATAGCCTGAAAAAAGCAGGTTGCAAAGGAATTACTCTTGGCTGCTCCTTATTTCTTAGCCTGTGAGATAAGCAGAGTGATTCTTCACAAAAAAATCCTTTTTTTCCCGTATAGCCTACAATTAATTGTACCTCTGTTGGCTTGCTGCTTGCTTTGTTCTCAACCTTTTTACGGATTGTGGGTTCTGTACCTAGAACTTCTGTATTGAGATTCTAGAGTTAGAAAAGAATTATGTACTGTGCAGTGTTTCCTCTGTATGATTGAGTGCAGAACTTGTTTGTCCTTAGCACAAGCTGTCTCTGTTAGTATTACATTGTAGAAAGAAACCCATTCACAAGAAGTTAAATCTATAAGGTAAATGTGTCATCTTCATGTCAACTGTAGAAGTCCTTTTATATTTAAATAAATGTCTTGATATTGTTGATAAATTCCTCTTTTTAGATTGAAAATGAAAGCATTGGTTATCACTTCTGAAACATTTGGTTCAGGTGATCTATTGATGGATCACTTGAGACTCCCAATATTAAGATACAGAAAACTGACAACTTCCTGTTTGTATCTTAAACAAGAGCTAACATTGGCCTCGTTCTTCAGAAGATGGATTTTTATTTTCAGATAGCGAAAGCATCCTTTTGAGTTTATTTCTGCTAGGTTGTTTGCAAGGTCGCTATGGATCGCCCATAGAATTCTGATGCGTTGTTTTGTTTCTATGTGGAAGTCAACCCTTCCTTAACATTACCCTGTGTTATATTTTAAACAGTCAGAACCATGCAACGACTTACTGGTCATTCAAAACCTGAGATATGACCTTTATCACATGCTCACGTGAGGCAGCCATCACCACTCACTTTGCAGCGGTCCCGTGGATCGCCAGGATTATGTGTCACAGTGTGCTTTGACAGCTGTGCCACAGGCATGGACCTGAGACACACAGATAGGTATTAGCAGTGTCAAACATCCTAGCCATAAAATGAGGGAGGTATGCGGCACAACCCATCTTTCAGCCTTCAATTTCTCTGCTTTGCTGAAGCTTTCTATGAGCATATATTTTTGCTGAATTTTTTTTTCCAGTCAGTTTTAAACTTTTTGCTTAACTATTTGTCTTATTATTTATTTACATGTTGATATTAATTACCTGTTACTGCTATACCTATTGCTTGTTTCTCTTTTGCTTCTTTCTCCTTCCATATTTTATTTTGTTTCATTATTCCTTGGCTTCTGTGATTGCCTGTTCCGTGAGGCATGTATACCTGCCATGAATGCTTTCCTACACAGAAATCCCAGAAGCATTCAGGATTATTTTGCTTAGGTAGGTTCATGCCCCAAACATACAATCTGTTTTATTTTTTTACTTCAAGCCCCATGTTCAAATTAAATTTAAGAAACCCCCACAACCCAGCAGGTTATGCACCCTCAAAGATCTATTGGCTAAATTTCTGGGTTCTGTTTTGGGTCTAGCTGGTCAGGATGTTTTGAACCCAATTCTGTCTTCTGCCCTATTGAAACAGCTGTGAGAAGGAACCGCAGTACCCGCTGAAGAGCTTACTTACCATGTCTGATCTTTGAGAGCGCTGGTTCTGTTTTCATACTCCCCATTTGCTTTCTCTCTTCTTCCAAGGCCTCCGGAAGATGATTCTGTGATTAAGAAAGAAACTTGAATAAATTGGGGCCATTCCT
>NW_010305734.1:34792-35233 GCF_000700745.2 Antrostomus carolinensis
GCTCCTGCTTCACTGGGATCCCTGCAGAGTCGGGGAGGGTACGCAGCCAGGGAACGCAGCACTCCAGAGAACGTATTTCAGCTTAATTTCCTGGGGAACAGCATTCCACGCACGTGTGCAGATACATAGAATTTAATCCTAAGACATTTGTTAGTACCTCATGATGTGAGCTTGCATTTGTCAATCTGTTTCATGTTGGACACAGCTGTGAGAGTAAATTTGCATTTACAGTGGGGTCCCAAGCAGGTCTGCTGAAAAGTGATGGTTTTGGCTGGTTTTATTGGACAAGCCAACAACTACTTGGCTGCAAGAGGAATTGCACCTATGTGGGGAGAGCCGAGGGGCTGACCTTTTAAATACGGTTGAAACAAATTACTTGTAATGGCACTGGGTAAGCGTTAAGCACACTTCCATTCCAGATCTTGAGAGTTATGCCGAACC
>NW_010305734.1:35252-35658 GCF_000700745.2 Antrostomus carolinensis
CGGCTGGCTGAGGGTTTGGCAGGGGGGAAGCTGTAACACGCAGAGCTGTGCCGCAGCAGAGCTCAGCTTGTCGGTGCAGCTTTTTATTTCGGGTGGTGACACCACAGCTCTGATTTCTGCGTACTTGCGAGGACGGAGTACTTGTAAGAAGGAAAATAGGTGATGAAGAACTTAAGTGTTTATCGCGCAGCTAACTGTAACAGGATCTTAATTCTGGGTCCACTTGGACACCACAGTTTAAAAATCAAAGAAAATCAGATCCTCAAAAGCTTAACTTTTAATTACTGGTTGCTGTGCGTTATTCCGTGGAGTTCAGCAAGTGCTGGAGTCTGGGAGCGGTGGGCAGAGGCCGTGACCTTACAGGAGGTGGCTGAGGCTGTGGTGCCGCTGGCCCATTGACTTGCTT
>NW_010305735.1:0-19919 GCF_000700745.2 Antrostomus carolinensis
GCGGGCACTTGGAAAGCGAGGCCGTTATCCCCAACACTCCACTGTCGCGTTCCGATGGTGCCAAGAGAGAGAGATGCAGTCACTGTCCCGTGCCTCTTCCATCACCTCATCATTATTATCATAGCCTGTTTGTTCTACCCATTTTCCTTTTTTCGTGGAGCCAGCGCTGAAACCTCTTACTCAGGAAAACCTCTCACTGGCTTTGGGTGGTGTTGGCCCGGGGTGATGTCTGCACACTGTGGGTCCCTGTCGGTTCGGCCTGTTTTCTCGGTACAAAATGCAGTAGCGAACTCACAGCATTGGAAACTTGGCTTGCGCCGCTGCCTCTCCGAGAAGGGGTGTGTACTGAAGATGGATATTACTACAACTGTTCTGTTTCGAAACAGTTGTGACTTAGGGCTATAACTGATTAGTTTGTGTCTCTCACAGGACCCCTAATTTTTTTTTTTTTCTTCAGATGTATTCTCAAAAGATATATGCTGTAGACAGCTCCTTTCTGGTAATTCATAAGGCACTGAACAGTGGAACTATAAGTGTCTTGTAGTTAGGGCTTTCCAAGACTATTACTGTGCTTTGTTATTGGGTGTACCCAAGAAATAATTTTGTGTTAAGTCTGGTATCAGAAGCCAAGTGGACTATTATGGTTTGGCATCTATGTTTCCTTGCATGCAGTCGCACGGCTCTAACCCATATTTCCATGGATGAGCACATGTGTTCATTCACACACACTTTCTTTTTTCTATTGCTTTTGTCTTCTGCTGCATAAACCATTAACACTGTATTTAATGTTGTATTAAACACTGCTTCCTGAAGAACCAATTCGATCAGCAGCTGGCATTCTAAGTCACAGATTTTTTTTTCCACATCATTATATCATTAACTGCATCCTCATAAATACCAACCTTTAGCTAGAAGCTATTAGGACTCTTTTCTAAACTTTCTATATGAAGAGTGATAAGAGCATGAGATTCAGGTGAGTCAAGCTCTTCCGCACAGAGCTTCCCCATCTAAAATATGCTTTTGGCCCCTCAAGATAGTGTGGTAGTCAGAAAAGGAGAGTTAGAAAGTGGCTGGGGTCACTGTGTAAGCTCATGTAGATGGGTGATATTAACAGTTGAAAGCTCAGCGGAGATCAGTTCAGGGAAAAAAAAAAATAATAAAAGCAGCAAAGATCTGAGCCACAGGCTGTTTTAACAATTTTAAGAAGTCAGTCTCATTACCTAAAAGAGTAAAAAGTCAGTCTATAAGTTTATGTCTTTTTCTTTTTTTTCCACATCTAACTTTAAAAATCAGAGCGTAGGCCACAAAAACAGTGTGAACGCCCTTCATATTCTGGGTTCTTTTAAAAATAGATCTGGAGCTCACTGTATTTGTTACAATTTTTTTCCAGGTAAGTACATTAAACAGAGTTCTGTTTGCAAACTATTCTTTGCCATTGTAACAGCTAGAGATACAGTATATTAAAACATATAGAAGTAGAAATTCTTAACTAATCATTGGACTTCAAGAGCTGAGGTTTTATGCAGATATCTGATACCCTGAAACTTGTGATAAAATCACTGGGACTAGCTCTAGAAATAGGAGGAAAAAACACAAATGTGCCTTCATCAGTCCGTGCTTTCTTGTGTGCAGGATACACAAACTATCCATTAGCTGGTGCAGGAAAGGGTTAACAGCCTGACCTTCAGACAGAAGCTCTTGTTGACCCTACTCTGCAACACTTGGCTGAAAGGTTATGCCCAAAGGGAGAGCTTGCTAGCAGGAGGGAAAAATCCAAAGAGAAATATGTAGGAAAACAATACTTCGGCTTCAGAAGTCTGGTGGCCTGGCAGAAAGCAAACCATCATAGCAGACAATACAAGACTGTAGGACTCATCCACTGAAAGAACCAGACACAGACAAAAAAGGACAACTGTCAAAGTCTGATTTGTCCATACAATTTCCCAAAAGGTTTATGGATATAAAAGAGTCAGTAGTCAGCAAAACAATTTCACATCTAGTAATTCAGCTGTTCAGTAGGAAGGTACATGGAGGAGCTACTTCATCACTGTCTTAAACATAGCCACAGAAAGTCACGGTGTGGTATGGCACCCTCAGCTTCCAGTGCTGTGGTGCTAGTGCCTCTCCTCCTGCAGTGTGCGACAGCATGGTGCACACATGGGAAGCCCTTGTTGAAGTGTTCTTGCAGTCTTTGTAGTTATTTTACAGCCTTCAAGATACTGTCTTTCCTGCTATCCTTGGATTTTAAGAAACATCTTTTTCAGTTTATCCATTCTCTTCCCTTTTATTTTTTTCTGGCTTCTGATTTCTTATAGTCCTTAGCAGCTTAGAACCATTTCTGCTAGTACTTGTGGGTGACAAGTATTGCCAGTGTACCTTGGAACAGCATGAGTGGAGCTCCAGCTGCAGTTTCCTGACAATCTCAAAGGGAGAATATACCTCTAAAGCCACAGACTGTCAGGTAGACAAATCCTAAAACCCAAATCCTAAAACCCAAGATATATTAGGAACCACACATTTGCATGAGTTTCTTGCCTCAGGGAGTCTTGTGAACTTACCAAAATCTGTTTTCATAACATTTTATGTTATTTCTATAAGTTGTTTCAAACTTTATTCTTGCAATTTAAAACCTTTCAGCCTGATTTAATTAATTCACGCCACTAGCGGCGTGAACATTTAGCTTAATTATTATTTTTCATCAGTGATTTTGCTCTGTTGATTCATATCCTCTTAGTCTCTGCTTTACTTAAAAAACAAACTGAGCTTTCCTGTTCTCTGAGAATCTTTAAATATTTATCTCAGACTTTCATTTCTATACATGATTGCACCTTTTCCAGCAAATGGGCAGAGGAGAGGGAAGAAAACATTTTGAGGGAAAATAGGCTTCAAAGTTCCAGTAGGGCATTTCAAAACCTGTTTTACATCCTGTGTTTGTTTTGCAGGGAGTTTCCACAATGGAGAAGACGGAAAGTGATAATCACACCATTGATCAGAATGCAGGTCAGATCATCATGCCGAGAAGAAATACAGGAAACCTTAGCAACTTGGTAATGTTTCTATAAAAAAGCAGCTCATATGTCACACAGAATATTGAAGTCTTTCATGAGATTTTGTCCAGAAACACTGTGTTCCTATCACACTGTCATATCAGTACTTCTAAAGTCTTATCACGATATTGACATGAAGAGATAAAAAGATAAAGAGCATCTCATTCAATTTAAGTGCAGTCCATGCTAAAAAATGCACAGTTTGGGCCAGCTAAAAACTACATGAAGTTAATTGCTAGTTGCATTTTACTAGATGGGCAAAGCTCTGTAGAAATAATTTGGGTATTGTGTACAGGAATATAAAAATGATCTAATTATCTTTAGAGAAGTTTTCATAATTGCTACATTGCATTCAGTAAGATTTCCAAACAACACAAAAAAAGTCTAGGAAAAAAATCCACTCCAACAGCATTTGCCTGTGCAATTGCCGATGCGCAGAAGTAGCTCAAGCTAGAACTTTCTGTTCTAATGTGAACTGTCTCACAGGCTGTGAAGTACTGAATTAGGCCTTACAGACTATCTCTTCAAGAAACAGATATCTGTAGGTGAAACTTGGTTCAGATGTGAATTTCAGTTTGTATAATTTATACCAGCTTCCAATTCTGAAATGCATAGACTACACTCTACTTCACAGACTAGAGAATAAAAGTTACTTAGGCTACACCGTCACTGTTACAAAGATATGCTTTTATCATCAGATAAACATATAGTAGCTATTCAGCTAAAAAACCCTAATGAAGACCATGCACTTTAATTTTACTGTAAGACACTATAGGCAAGTCAGTCAGACACATGGGAAACAGGCTGCCTTGTCTCCAGTTAACAGTTTACAGCAAGATAGCAGTGTACATTTTTTACCTCTGTTAAAACAAAATACCTGTGTGTCATTGAAGATGAACACGAGACTTGCATCCTCTTATCCTTGCTTCATTTCCAAGTAGTACCTTGTTTGAATTGATGGCTCAATCAACTTCAATGTAATATTTGATTCTTAAGAAGAAAGCCAGAGAATATTGCTGAGATAGGAAGATCTCCTGTATCCTAGCAGAACACTAACTTACAACTTTCAAACTACTAATATTTGCCTTCCTCAAAATGGACTGTGCTATTTTGCTTTCTGGAGGTCTGGACATCTGCCACATCAGTCATTCTAAAGCTGAGCCACTGCAGCATTAGTTCAGTTTTACTTTATATTTCACTGGAATATTAAAGGACTTACATGTTTATTATCTAATGTTACCAGTTCTCAGTTCTCCACCCCTGGACAGCTCTTGGCTGCATCAAGTGTGATGTCCTGTACATTGGTACACGTATTTTCATTTTGTATATATACTGATCATGGACCTCTTCCATGAACTGTAACTGTGGGGCAATCTTTAAATATTTATCTCAGTGTAAAACAGTTTATAATATTACACTAATTTTTTTTTCTAGCTTAGCTACTTTTAAAGTCTGTGATAATTCTGCCAAGATCTTCTATGAGACTAGAATCAAGCCATGTCTGCTTGGCAGCAAAAAATTCAGCTTTTTAAACCGAAGTGACTCGGTTTCACAAGTTTTCGTGAAAGTTAAGAGGACACTATAACATTTGTGAAGGAGAGGAAGAAGACCACGGGACTTTTGACAGATACGCAGTTGGTCTAATACACTGGATGCCAAACATTTCTACTTACATCCTCATTCTGCCAATTAAATATCATTACAATAGCAGTGACTTAATTAAATATTTTATTGTCTTAGCTCTGGATTCTGTTACTGTCATTATTTGGGCTGCATCATTAGGTCTGTAGGTGAAATCTGACATTTGATATCTGTAGCTCATATCATAAGAAGCTGTAATGATGCATCATATAATGTAATCCATCTTCCCTTGCGGTGTAATTGTGGGGAATTAAAATCTATTTTGAAATCACCACAGATAATGAATGACAAATGAGAAACCTATGCTAAAAGTGCCTTGCCCAACTACTGACTATGCTGTTTGAACGTTCTGGTTTCAAGATATGTTGTCTTTAATAGTGTGTTTTGTGTGTGGTTTCAGTGTAGTATGTTGCAAAAGCCATTATGGCAAATACTGTCATTACGAACATTTTTAATCTTCTCTTTGTCATTACTGATGTTTTTAATCTTCTCTTGAATTCACTTGGTATTTCCTTTCTGTCCTTTCCAGAATGTGGATATGCAAGTCACCAATCCACCAGAAGCAGCAGCACTTTTTAGTTTACATCAAGCACACCATTTTGGTGAGTTTGAACACTCTTCAGAACAACACTGCAAGCGGGATCTGTTCCCCAAGTGGCACTTGCCAATGAAGATAGCATCTGTGATCTCATTATTAACATTTGTTTACACTTCTGTAAGAGACGTCATATATCCTTTTATAACGAGAAAGGAAAATGTTTTCTATAAAATTCCAGTCCTTGTCATAAACAAAGTTTTACCAGTGGTTTCAATTACTCTTTTAGCACTAGTATATTTACCAGGAATATTAGCTGCTGGTTTCCAGCTGTACTTTGGCACCAAGTATAAAAGGTTTCCACAGTGGCTGGATAGATGGATGTTATCAAGAAAGCAATTTGGACTTCTCAGTTTCTTCTTCGCTGCAATGCACGCCTGCTATAGCTTATGTTATCCAATGAGAAGATCATACAGATACAAGCTGCTGAACTGGGCATTCCAGCAGGTATGATGGGAACACAAATGCTAGCCCTTCTGTATTCAGAAAATACTTGTTTTGGTCATTCAAGCAAATCTGGATGGGGGGGGAAAGCAATTTTCATTGCCTTTGTTTGATTTTGAAGCAGATCCCCACAGAGCACTATTAATGGATAGAGCAGGACCTAGTTGTTAAAGCATGTGATAGAGAGTCAAGAGTTATCACAGCTGTGCCAGTGTGTATTAAATATGTCACTTTCTTCGTTTGGGATTTTTTATCTCTCTGTAAAATGCATATAATTATACCTGCCTCTCAGGAACATTTAAATCTTTTGTCACACTATTAGTTTAGTGTGGGTTGATCTTCTCCACACCAATGGAATCTAACAATCTACAAAAAACTAAGCACACACTATTTTTAGACATATTATTTGTAAAGTGAATTAACCAGCAATGAACGAGGGCCCAGCTAAATCACAATAATCTGTGTTTTCCAGAAATGAAATTTGTGAACACTGGTGGCTCCACAGTTGGGCTGATGCACACTAACTTCTTAAATGATAGAATTTCAGTCATGCTTCTGAGTCATGGGCAGTAATTGGCTGGCAAAACTCTTTAAGGTCCTCTGTGACAAGAGAACTCCTAATACTTGCATATCGCCTTGAGTGCCATGAGTATTGCAGTATAAGGAATATTCCAATATAAGGTATAGGCTGCAAATGTACTTTTTTATTACCATCAAAGTCTAATTTAGAGTTTTATTAAATACACAGTATGATGTTAGCAGCTTCTTAAGAATTCTGTATACAGTCAAACTACCTGTTGAAAACTCTAAAATCAGCCTTACTGGTAATCTGATTTTAATGGATTACCAGAAATTTCCTTGAGATTCCAGTCCTCAAGATGAAGAATTTTTGAGGCATATTACACCATGGTGATCACTAGCAGCATCAAAGGGCTGTTGCAAGTACTCACAAATAGGAGAAGCTTTGACATCAGTTTACTAAAATCACAACCTTTTCATCCATAGCAACCATCGTCTTCAGTGAAGCTGAATGTACCAAGTTGTTGTTTTTTTTAAAAATAGAGCTAAACAACTGTCCTGGCAGGATAACAGCATTAAGAATGCTTGCTGAATTAGCTCCCTAAAATAGTGCTGTTAATATATTTCCCGTTGTTATAATCTCCCAGATATGGCATTTAGCCATAGATCAAATTTTTTTGTCAAAGAGTAAGATTTATCCTGCTGTGAAGGCAGGCTAACAGGCCTCAGAACTAGCCTCTCCTGGGCCAAGATGCTCATAAACTCTCAGTTCTTCTCACTTAAAGCTCACCTTTGCTCTGCAGATACTAGTGGAGAATTTGTCATCAGAAGTAAAAGCAGTTACATTCAGAGACATCCAAACAAACAAAAATACTGTGTTTCTTGGCCTATTTCGTGAATAATATGGTGAAAATAGCTGTATTTCACACAAATGGCTAAGTGTGCCAGTCTGTCATTTTAAATATGGTGTTCTTTTGGCAGGTCAAACAAAAAAAAGAAGATGCCTGGATTGAACACGATGTTTGGAGAATGGAAATTTATGTGTCTCTAGGAATTCTGGGACTTGCTTTGCTGGCCTTGTTGGCAATAACATCAATCCCATCTGTCAGTCACTCTTTGACCTGGAGAGAGTTCCACTACATTCAGGTACGTATAAATGTCACCATTGCATGTCATTAGTCCACATTTGTAGGACTGTATGTTACCAACTAAGACCATTAGGAGTTAGAAATATCAAACACAGAGGAGTTAGTGAACCCAATCTAAAAGTTTGTTTCATAGTCTTTGTTAGAAATGCAAGAAATGTTTATTTCATTTGTTATTTTGTCAGGAGAAAAGGCTGTCAGGTTCAAGGTATGGAGTGGGAAGAAAGACAACTCCAAACTACTTTTTTGCTCCTCTGACCTGGTGACCAGCATCAGTCATCCCTTCAGGACCTATTCTTATGTCAAAGACCTCTGGTGCTGAAGACATTTCAGTCATCTTCTGGGCATCTTATGCTTCAGGAATCCCCTGTGTCCTCAATTGGGAGTAGGTGGTATTGAACCAGCCAATGCTGTTCCCATACAACATGGGATTCCACTACACAAAGAGAATTGCTTGTTACTCCCTGGGAGCTGTTTTGGCAATTCTTTACTGCCTGAGCAGTACCAGGTGGCTGGAAAGTCCAGGAGAAGGCTTCTGCCCAATAATACATGCAAAGATTTTCCATCTGCAGCATTATTAGCTTCATAGATATCATAGTTCTTAAATTTTAGTTCAAAGCCACTAGTCTCTTTTCTTGATTTAAGAGTGTTGGTTGAGGCCCTTCCTGATTTCCATATTTGCTTAACAGAGTGCTCTTTTGCCAAGTTGGAAAAAATAAATAGGTTACTATTTTCTTTCTCTTTTCAGAGCAAGATGGGATATGTAGCTCTGCTGCTATGCACTGTTCACGCACTGGTGTTTGCTTGGAATAAGTGGGTTGATGTTAACCAATTTATCTGGTATACACCACCTTCATTTATGGTAGCAGTTTTTCTTCCTATTGTAGTTCTGCTTTGTAAATGCATACTGCTCCTCCCATGTCTTAGGAAGAGGATAAAGAAGATCAGATGTGGATGGGAAGCTAACACACAAGCCAGTGAAACCAGCATGACTTCCAGACTGTAGATCAAATATGGACATTTCCTGTCTATGTATGTAAATATGCTCAAGGCCATGAAATGTTTAATGGAAAATTTTAATGTAGATGTTTCTTTTTTACTTTTCATTTCGACTTCAGGAGTATGGAATATTTGATGCAATTTGGACATACATTTGCTAAAACAAATGTATGGTGGAAACATTCATTTTACACTTTAATCTATTCGGTGTTCTGGTATTTTATAATTTCTTTCTTCTGACTCACTGCTTTTAAAATTGAAGGGCTTCATTGCCTCAGTCATAATTCTTTCGTAGGCAAAAGCAATCATATATCAATGCTCCAGATGACCACAGAAAGTAAATAAATTATTACACCACAGAACCCAGGAATGCTTTCTGCTTCCCACAGCCATGTTTGTTCCTTCATTAAATCTCAGTATTATAATGGACAACAACTAGAGTATTTATCATCCCATTCCCCCTTATCACCTGCATCCTATGTTTCACTCTGCAGAATGGGGACCTTGGCACATGAGCCAGACAGAAACTGTGTATTCTAACCAGGTATTGAACGTGGACAATTGGGCAGGCAGAAATGCAGGCAACTTTACAAGGTAAATCTCTCCTGAGGCTTGGGCACAGTCTCAAAAAAGAGTTTTTAGACTCAGATCACCATCTTATACAGGACTAGGTGTGTCTCTGTTTACTTAAAACGATAAAACATTTCCCATTTTTTATTCCATGAACACATTCTTTTGTTTGTGATTCTGGAAATTCTCCATGCTTTTGAACCAGACCTGCAGCCCTTGACATGTGCTAAACTTTATTCACACAAATTATTCCAGTGGGACAACTCACATAAGGTAAATGTGTTTCACTGTTTACTCTAGGGCCAGCACAATTGTGTGACTGGAAGAAAAACATTTAAAATAGACATTTGAGTCTTGACATTGATTTGGTGAGATTTTAATGTAAAATGACTTCTAAATGCATTTGCTTTTATGAAAATTTTCATAATAAGCTAGTTAAACTCACTTGCCTTATGTTGCACAGGTCTGGCTGAATGTTTTAAATGAATAATTAATTTTTGATTTTTAAATATGTTATGCAGTAGTTAATATATTCACCCAGTATCAGGAACATTTCTGCCAGTCCCTCTGCATGATTTGACTAGGACATAGAATGATGATGCCACCTATTGCTGGGATTATCTGAATGAGAACTGTAACTGGTAGTAGCTCTGGTATTAAACAGGAAAACAATGTATGCTTAAAAAAAATTTAATACATGGTGATTCTGCAGCTAATCATTCTGTTGTAGATTTGTGAATTCGGTATGCTGAGCATAAATGACAGACAAATTAAATAGCTACAGGGATACTACACTTTTTATTTTCCCCATTAATTATTGCAACTTAAAAGTTGGCCTTGTTATTTGCACTTAATATACTACTGTGAAAATATCTGGGGACATGGTGGCCTGTATAATACAGACTGAAGACAAATAAGTGACATTGTGTATAAATCAGTAATGCATGACAGAGGCAAACACTCTCTAAAACACAGGAAGCTAGTCTGCAATGTGAATCTAAGGAATTTCTAACAGGGCAGGGAAAGTGTGATTGTCAATGCATTAGCATTTACATTTCTATAAATGAAATCAATAGAATATTTTAGAAGTACTATCAGGGATGAAGAATACTATTTGCCAGACTTATTCAGAAAATTACCTGCAATTTGTTCTCAGGAATCATAAAAAAATTAATAAAATAATTTTTCTAATGGAACAGGTTGAGGCAAGTGCAATGATTAAGAAACCCCTTTGCCTTCTGTATTGTTCACTAGCTACTCATAAAGTGTGTTCAAACTTATTACTTAGGACAAAGCTGAGACTGTAAGTACTCCAAGCAACCACGGTATGCATCCATTGAAAATAATTCATTAGGTTTTATTGAAATATGTGCTAAATTGTGCTCCCCAGAACCAGCCCTGCTGCTCCCTTACTTATAAACTCTGGAGAATTTAATCCAGTCTCCAGTTTTGTTAAATTCTGGTCAGATGGTTGGACTAATTCTCTACAGCTGGTTATAGAAGCCAACCCTTCAACATGGAGGAATGTAAACAGCTTCAAGGGTAATAGAGCATGTGGCATAGAGAGCAGAACCTGACCCTTGATAACTGAAAACTGGTGAATTAAGACAATCCCTGGAAGAAGCCATTCAAAGCTATTAAAATGGCATGTTTAAAAAAAAAAATCAAGACAAATTAATATGTGTATTAGTATATGTATTTAGAGAGAATAGCTCAGGGGAATGATAATGGGCTTCAAGGCTTTTAACTTGACTATCACCATTACCAACTGAAATCTTTTGCACAAGGGCTCTGTTATGGATCAGCTAGATCAGTCAGTGAGCATTGAGTAGAGGAGTATGGTCAGTATGGTTATGAAGTTAATAGAAGCTGGAAGTTAAGGTTCTGTGTCTTTGGAGTGTAGTAAGATAGGGTCTGGCGACCGGAAGATATCGTGCTGTACGGAAAGGTAAGACACCCCCCTCTCTCTCTCCTAGTAGCCAATAGCACTTAGCCTGTGATGTAAGCAGGCGGAAGTGACGTAGTGAACCCACACCATATAGTACTGTGTCGCACATCATTAAACGCCATTTGCAGCATCCTCATATTGGTGTCAGTGCTCATTGGCCCAGAGACGGGGTGTGTGTTTGTCTCTGTGCCTCCTCGACCGGACGGGACGTTGCGGGATAACAACTGCAACATTGGAGTCTGCATCTTACTGCACAGCAGTAGGATTTAGGCCACTAAGTCTCTTCTGAAAATGGGACTTCAATGCCAAAGTTGGTTTAGCCCTTCTGAAATTTTTGTCCAAGTTTTTAAAAAATTCTCTCGCTGAATCTGTAAGATGTTGTCTAATTTGGAGACTAATAGACAGATCCTTATTGCAGAAATCAGTATAGGCTCCAATGCTAGAAAACAGACCAATAACTCCATGAACATGTAAATATATTATCTATATCCAGCACTTCATAAAAAGTTTTTGAGCCCTCTGTTCTAATACATCTTTATCCAAGCAGCGGGAAAGAACTGTTGTCTGTACCATTGTATTTAGTGCACAAAATCAGAACAAGGCACATCACAAGCACAATCCTTTCAGGAAGTACTAAAGAAAATGTATGTACATGTACATCTTAATTTATCTTCTACTGATGGTGCAGCAGTGATAAATTTAGATTCATCCCACTTCAAATGGCTTATAAATTGTGTCCTAATGAAGCATTCTATTGCAATACCCTGCTCTATACACTTGTTACACAAAGTAGTGCAAACTAGCATAACATCATTAATTTCAATCTATTAATATGGGTTGAAATCCTAACATAAATTGCAGGTGGAAACCAATCACATGCTATCCAAACTGACCTTTTATGCTCATTTTTCAGCTGGGGGCATTAAGCACACTTAAGATTTTTCTCTCTAGCATTGCACAGGAGCAAACCCAGCAGTATTTTCTACCAGCTGAAATTTGCATACTATCTATGAAAGTTATTTTCTAAAATCATACATGACATCCAAGCATTCAAGCAGGTTTCCCTACTGATTGTCTCAAGTAGGAGCCAGGTTTTCTGTGTCACAGCTAGCTGTTTCTCTAGAAACCACTGTTGAATGCTTATAGCCAGAATCTGAGACCTCATATCAAGTCTTTTCCCTGCTTTGTACATTGTTAGTATAAAGTACTTCTAAGTAACTCACTTCCCAGTCTGCAGAACTGGAGCAGTAACACTTCACAGGACTTTGCAACAGTATTTTCAAGCTTTTATGGCATTCACATATGATAGAAAGGGAAGAGGGTCATGTAAGGGCTAGAAAGGGCTAGATAAGGGCTAGAAAGGGCTAGTGTTTTATTTCTCCCTTTGTAATAGACATGATTTAGTTCAACACTAATTAAAATAATTGCATATATATCTTTGAATGTATGTTTCTGTATCTGTTTCAAAATTCAGTGTGTTAATATACTACTATAATACATAAAATCAATGTGTGTGCAAATTTTAAGCACTTATTTGTATAACACTGATTACTTTTGTAAAACCATACATCATTAAATGCTTCAATGTATGCTGTTCACCTGCTATTGTTCATATACATCCAGTGATAAGGGTAAAAAGGCACAGTAGACTTTAGAAGAGCTGCTGCCATGAACAATAAAAATGGCTTCAGTCAAGGGGAACCGTTCTCCCCATGCTGGTGCAAAGCCTGGAGTCTCCAAAGGAGAGAAGACAAAGATGTGAAAAGCGAAATGGACACTTCCATAGGGGGATGTAATGAAAGCACATTTTTCCTGACAGATCTTTTAACTGACAGACTGCATATTCCAGCATTCAGAGGAGATTTTGTGAGAAGGAAGAGAGAGCTGAGCTAGTTGTGGAGTGCTTTGGAGGGATACCTATGATCCCTGAAAACACTGATCAAAGACCAGGAAAAGCTAAAAAATGGTGAGGGCATTGAGGAGAGGAAAGGAATTGCATAAGAATCCATCACTCTAGTGTAAGTGGTTTTGCAACGCCCCTACAAAGGCTGCAAAGTACTTTCTTCAGTTGTTAGCTGTCCCCGATGTATTTAAGTCAGAGACACAGAATTGAAACTCAAGACATACTCATAAATTGTTGAAGAGACTTGAGGCATTTTATGCCAAGTTTGCCTGAAGTAGCCACATCCCAGAATACTATTCCCAAGAAGTGATACCAACAATCAGTCCCCAGGAAGCTAGAGCCAGGGCTCTGCTGGCTATGGTTTAATGTAAATTCCTGTTGACAGCAGCACGTCCTGTAAGCAGTCCCTCCCTTTGGCCACCTTTTTCTATTCTCAGTTTTGCAAGTGTTTAAACTTATGAATTTAATCAGACCAGGGAATTGGATCTAGTTGAAAAGTAACACAGAGAAAATAATGATTCCATCAGATCCACACACTGGTCTGATTCACCTGACAGCCATGCACATACGCCAGCAGGAAGGACAGGAAGAGCAATGGCGTAAAGGGGCTTAAACCAGCTTAAACTGCATGGTTGCCAGGGCTCCTGAAATTCAAAACTTAAATTACTTCATCCTATTTCAGTGGCAAGAATGTTTCATTGCTTCACTTACTTGTCCTGTTCTTAGTTTTCCATGAATCAGTAGGCAAAAATGTGTTCTAGAAATTGTCACCAAAACACATACAAAACTGACTGACCTCTGCGTGACTGGATTGTGTGGCTTCATTTGTAGAGATGATGATCTCACCTCTTCTTTTCTGCTCATCCATCGTTTCTAGTACTGTCCCTTGATGACAAGAAATGCTATGTTAACCATTTTTTAAGTTCAGACTAATTTTTGTTAAGCTGATTTTCTTAAAATGGCATTAACAAAATCATTTAAAAGAACAAAACAAAAAGACAGATTTTTTTTAAATATGCTGAATCCACCCCTGCAGAATGTAGTCTGCTGTAGTCACTCTTAAGTGTATGAGAACGGCTGGTCATTGCCACTGGTTTTTTTCAGTGGTGCCAGGACTTCTTGATCCCATCAGCATGTTCTGTTGCTTATGGCAAAATAATTTATTTTGGTGAGACCTTCGACTCCTTAAAAAATGTCATTTAATTCAGTTGCATTAGGGTTCAACATTTGCATCACTGTTTGAACTCTTCTGTATATTAAATGTAACATTTGAGTGTTACATTCAATATATAAAACCAGTTAATGAACCAAACTCTATATAAACATAAAAAAGATGACCACAGCTGCTTCCAATAAATATGAAGAAACAGAAGATACAGTTGTTTTGTATTTTTGTTTGTTTCTTTTTATGTATATTTCATATTTGTAACACAAAGTCCTTGACTTGGATAAAGTTGTGTAGTCCCTGTGGGACTGGTAGAACATTACCACTGCTACTGATGAAAATATTTGGTTCTTAAATTTAATCGTTTGGGCTCACCATTAAAAAGAAGTGAGGCAAGTGTGAGTTTTTTTGAACTGGACAGTCAATCTTGTAGTTTGCAGTCATGTGCAGTCTTTATATACATGCTTACAATGTTTTGTTGAATGTGAATGAACTCTACTGAAAAATAATTTTACATGTGAATTTCTACAGTACTTGAAATGCTGGGAAGTATCTTATTTCTGGACTTGAGGAATGGCAACATAACCCATCTCTAATTTTTAATCTGCTTTTTTTTCCAGTCCTGTGACTCATATATACAACTGAATGGCATTTTTCTCTTGCCTGTCCACCTGTACTTGTGCATATACCAGAATAACTTTTGAACAGTGCATCTCATTCATTCAAAAATATTCTAAGTGTTCTAACAGGAAATCCTTAAAAATAAATAAATAAATAAATAAAAACCAACAAGAAGCCAGAATGGGAAAAAAACAAGGCACTTGAAGGGCACCTCAAGCATCTCTCCAATAGCTTAGCAGTCTAACAATTGTTTCATGGCACTCATAATTAGGATAACGATAGCATTCTCTTGTGCCTTCTTATTTGCAACAGAGTTAGTACATTCACAAGGATATGAACATCCTAAATTATTTATTCCCAGATAATTAATGACAGATAAAAAAGTATTCTGGGGCAGAGGAAAGCTGGGACTATGGAAGCTATGCAAAGAGGCATTAACAAGGAATGGCAAGGAACAGGGCAATTGGAGATCTGGGACAAAGAGGAAAGGAGACATTGCAAGCACTCAGATTTTTGTATGAAAGAGTAAAGTAGGCTAATGGATGTTAAATGGGAAAAATAAGTAGGTGGAGGATACTGAATAAGATCAATGCAACATCATCAAGATAGTAGCGAACAGAAATCCTTAGTCGGGAAGATGGGTAAAATGGAGGACAAGTGAATGACTGATGGGAGGGAGTCTGAGAAAACTGAAGTGAATCCTTGAAACAGAGGGAATGGGAAGGTTGTTTATCAACATGGAGCTGGGGAATGGAATGAACAAATACAAAGAGCCCAGATGTGTGCTGAGTTTGGCCTACAGAACCTATCAAGTTCACTTCTTCATCCCTGAAATAGCATTTGAGGCATTTCTGGGGAAATCTGTTCAAATTCCACTAATATGTATGAACACCAGCAAGGTTATAAGTGGTTCTGTGACTTGAAGGAATTATTCTCTGAGATGTAGCCCTATGATTTTATTACGGATTAAGAATATACTGTTTCTGAAGCTGGGGAGACATGAGTCATAAATATTGCTCCACTTTTCATCACAATCTAAATATAAACTGAGTTATCTTCAAATAGATTGTGCTTATAGTGGAGCAGACATGGCTGCTTTACTTCCTGGTAAAGTGTACAGTATGTTGTGCTGCATGAAGGAAAACATTTCTGTAAGACACAATGAAGCTAGGCCACTCTTAAACATTACTTATGCAAAATAAGGAAATAACTGACACCAGAGAATTAGATGGTGCATTAGACTACATTCAGAAAAGTAATGCCTAATAACTTCAGTTTTATCCTTGTTCTGATATCACTATTCCATTGCAAATATTTAATTCTCATCATTTAGTTCTTGCAGAGGCAAAATTCTCAGTGAAATCAGTGGGACTTTTACCTAGCTATTCAGAGTCAGGTTTGTCCCCTGCAGTCACATAAATACTTCAGGTCTGCCTTCTCCTTGACACAATTACCAACAAATTCTTCACCTTCTCCAGTGTTTGGGATAGACTCTATTCTGCCGTGCACCCTCCATCAAGACAGCCTTATCAAGGGAACAGCACTAAAATTTATTACCATTTCTCCATTACCAGAGACTGGCCTGGAGCACTCCCTATCACAACACAGCTGAGCCTCAACATCTCTTCACCAACTGCCCAGCTTCATTCAGCCCTGTTTTAACATCCTATGCTTGCTTAGTTATTTCTAAGTTATTCCCTGAAAACTCTTCCATATAATTGGGTTCTTATATTTTTCTGACACCAAGGTACTAAAAGAACAAGGTAAAATTGGTGGTGGGGAACGTCAGTAGTGAGGAAGAGAAAAATTAAGTACATAGGGTAAGTGGGAATGGGATACACTTAGCTACTGGAATGAGGTGAGGGTGGGTGAATGAAGCAGGAGGAAACTGAAAGTCTACAAAAAGCTTGTGAGGTGGAAAGAGGTGTATCACGTACTGACTGGCCCTTCTAATGCCCTTTTCCCTATGTTTTCTCATTCTTATTCCTCCCTGACCCACCTTGATCCCTCCCTTTCCCCACCTTTGGTCCTTTCCCTAAACATCCCACAGTAAGTCTTGTACATTCTCACAATACCCTTAAAAAAGCCCATAATAATTTTCACATAATTATCTTTCCCTTGCATATCATAACTAGTCCCACATCCCTTTAGGAAAATATCTCTTTAGTTCACGTTACATTTCAGGGGACAGAGTTTCTTCCTTTGATCACTTTGGTGGGTTTCACCCCAGGGACAACGATGTGGTCATTCTCCTTGGATGGTCTTGGCACTATGCAGTTTGGCTTCATTTTAATTGATTAGCTTGTTGGGGTTGCTTTGCCTGTTACTGCTCCTCCGACCTTCGTTGGTTCTTTGTGTTCACCATGATTAGCCTTTGATCATCTAACCTAACAGTATAGAGACGACTATCTCAGATGATCAAGGTGTGGATCAGCTGCTTTACAGGAAGAGATTGAAAAGGTGGACACGCCTCAAATGAGAGGGGAGAAGGTGGAAGGGGATCAAGGTTTACAAAATATTGAAGACAGTGGATAAAATAGTAAACACAGAACTGTTTTTCACCAAATCCACATTACCAGGACTAGAAAGGACTCAATGAAACCAGTAGGAGATTAGTTTACAACTAATTAAGACAGTGCATCTTTATGCAGTGGGCAGAGAACCTCAAGAGCTTGCTGCCATGGAGGGCTGTGGAAGCAAACAGCATCAGAGGTTAGATTCAAAAGGGAGTTAGATAAATTCAAAAACAACAGCCCCTAAAGTGACACTAAAAAGACTATGCAGACATGTAGCCTATGGCATCACTACAACAAATATGGATTTGGGAGGAGAGTACAAAATACAGCAGCCAGGCCTGCACACTCTCCTTAAAGAGCATTTTGGTTTGCTGCTCTTGAACATGTACTAATGGTTTAGACAGGCTATTGGTCTAACCAAGTAGGGTGTTTCTTGTGTTCCTATACCTTGAGAGAAAATCTCTCAGACTGATACACTCCTTTAAGTTTTATGGCTGGAAAACTAATGTGTTGGGAATGACAACTTAAATCCTGTAGAAAAAGCTATTGCCTTGATCTTGAAAAGAACTGCTCAACTCTCAGGCTGTGTAGCAACTCACTGGCCTCAGTTCATTTCTGTGGAATTAACTACATAAATCTTCATAGGACTAGGAACAGAATTAGTATTTCATTGTTCTTTTCATCTCACATTCATCATTTTCATCTCACAGTGCTAAGTTGCTGTTGAATTATCACAGCTTCATTTTTATTTGTCAGGGAATAGTTCGCACAGCTGGCATGGTCCCATTCAGTGAAACAAAATGTTCAGAATAAACTATGAAGACCTAAACTATGACAATGTACATGTCATTAGAAGGTTACAAATATTTCACGTGTTGAACTATATAGTTCTATATTTTCACAACCATGATGCTACATACTACACAGTGTGATCTTGATTATTTTTCATTTTGCTTCTGCTCTCAAGAAAAACCTGTGGTCTGCAGCTTTGTGAAATAAATTTGAACTCAAAGATCTAAAATCCTGTTAGTAAAACAAACACGCTAGTCTTAGGCTGTCAAATAGTGGTCAAGCCACAATCTGGCCTATGCTTCCCTCAGCTAATTTAGAATTCAGGCAAGTGTTACTGTCTTCTAAATTAGTTTTTCAGTTTTGCAATAGCCATGCTTCACTAGGAAGGACCTACGTCTGTTCTTGGTTAACAAGTCAACTGATAGAAAGTTTTACTCTGGATTTAATTGTTTGCATTATAAAACTAATCTATTTTTCCCCTGGCTCTGGGTCCAACAGTTATTGCAGGCACAAGATCACACTTTTAGAACCTACTGTCTCACTTTGTAGATGTCTTTTAAGATGAGCAGCCACAAACCAAGAAGAAAAATTATGGCCTTCTACAACTTACACCACAAGGCAAATGTTGTTTGAGAATTATAGGGAGAAGTGGAAACATCATACATGACCCTGTACTTCATACAAAGCCAAGTACAAAGGTTTTGAAACCCCTTAACTGGGCTTCAACAATAGCTATGGAAAACCATAGTCAGAGAAACCTAGGAGAGGTTTCCTTCCTTCAGCTTCTTTCTTAATCTGCTAGATCATAAAAGCAGAAACAATCCTCACTGTTTTTCTACATGGATTGCCTTAGAAATAGAGTTGTAAGTCTGGATCTCTTACACTTTTGGTGCTTTGGGTTTGGTTTTTTGTTTTGGGTTTTTTTTTTTTTGGTGGGTGTCCTCTGTTTTGGACGAATCACCCTTAATTTGTAATTACTCTTGGGAAGAAGGAGATACCCTGTCTTGTTTCACATGACTTGCTAGGATTTCTCAGCTATGGTTTATTAAATGTGCTCTATAAAGGCATTCCTTCTCTTTCCTTCATTCTATCTTTCTCTTTTTTCCTTTCCTTTTTCTTTTTTCTTTCCTACTTTTTCTTCTCTCTTCTCTTCTCTTCTCTGCTCTTCTCTTCTCTTCTCTGCTCTTCTCTTCTCTTCTCTGCTCTTCTCTTCTCTTCTCTGCTCTTCTCTTCTCTTCTCTGCTCTTCTCTTCTCTTCTCTGCTCTTCTCTTCTCTTCTCTGCTCTTCTCTTCTCTTCTCTGCTCTTCTCTTCTCTTCTCTGCTCTTCTCTTCTCTTCTCTTCCCTTCCCTTCCCTTTCCTTCTCCTCTCCTCTATTCTCCTCTTCTCACCTCTCCTCTCCTCCTCAAAAGAATATCTAAATGTTTATATTTACCTATTTCAGTTTATCTTTCTTTCCTTGCTTTTGACTACTGAAATTCAGATCCTACAGGGTCTGAAAGAAGTAGTGATACCTGGACAGTTAGAGAAAAGGGGACATCACAAATTGATTAAATCCAAAGAGTGAAGGAAGGGAAGATATTTTAGTTGAGGTATTTACCATTCATTTTTGTTCTTTGTTTAGTTACTGGCTAGGTTTTTTTAAAAAGAGTACATTTATTAAAAAACAACATATTTTCAAGTAAACAATGACATCAGATTAATTAAAAAAACAGAAAGAAGAAAAGAACAATCTGTTTCTACAAAAAAAAAGCAGAAATAGGTTTCCATTTTTAAAATCTTTCAAATCTATTTTGTCTTTATAAAGAATGGGTAAGAGGTCTAAGTTTTATTTTTAGAGTAATTGCAGGCTGCCATAAGAAAAAAGTAGTTGGCCTGAATGTTCCTGGCTGGGAAATACTGTATTTTTCTGCTAAAAGTTATGAAATTAGCTGTGTTGAGGGTAGTATGCCAGAAACAATTGTATTTGGATTTGTTGCCCTGATAGGAAGCAAATTTTTGTGTTTGTTTTCACT
>NW_010305735.1:19930-21651 GCF_000700745.2 Antrostomus carolinensis
ACGGGGAAATCCCCAGGGCTTTGCTTTCCCCTTGCCAAGAGGAAGAACCAGAATATCTGTTTCCATTTGCCAATTGGAAACTCCTTTGTTATGTTCCATCCCTTAAAGGAAGAAATAATAATGCTGCCCTGGACTTTGCTAAAGAAAGAAAAACACCTGCTAAGAGAAAATAATCTTTTTTAACAGATTGTTTAAGACAGACCTTTAACAGGTTAACTGAGAATTATGTTGCCCACAGATATTTTTATATAATTTAAGAACTGTAACTATCCAGTTTATCTTCTCACTAAAGACACATGGTCCAATTTTGCAGAGTTTAAGCATATAAAAGGTTTGCATATATCCTATCATTTTGAGGTGCATGAGTTAAGTCTTGTGAATAAATATGCCTATTTTAATGTAAATACTTCTGTGGCTACAAGAGTCACATAAAGTAGCATATAAGGAGAATCAGCCACAAATAATGCAGAAAGAATATTCTGCTTTTTTCTTTTGGTACATTTGTTGATTGGACTAAAATTTTTGAGCTCATACTACTGTAGTTACACTGGCTACAGAAAAACAAGTCTAGGATGACAACTTTTGAACCCATAGCAAAGAAAAGGAGAATATTTGAACAAGAAACTGAAGGGCTGAAATGCTCGTTCTCACCATGGAAAGGGCATTTCTGAGTAGTCTGTGAGTGGACTCACCTTTCCATTGACTTCCATGGAGTATTGACCCAGTCATCACCATCTGGGAGCTGAAAATGCAGTTTGGGGAATCAGGCGTTAAGTTTTCTGTGCACCTGTTTACCAAATTAAAAAATGCTTTAAAAATACAAGTTTTCAGTGTCAGGAAAATGACTTATTTAATAATTAGGTGGAAAATGACTTCTAAGCTACAACGGAGAAGTTTCTTAGCCCTTTTTTCAAATTCTGCAGCATGGTTGTTCATGATTATATGTTGAACCAAATGTGGCTCCTTTTCAATCATCTGTGCATATGTTAGTTTTTTGCTGCAACATGAGCAACATACATCATTATACATGCCGGTCAGTTTCAAATGTGCTAAACACAAAGAGTTGAGGCTTACATATTGTTATATATACAGCCTAGCTTAATGAAAGATGGAATTTTCTTGGTAAATCAGAAAATGTTAAAATCAGAAGCTATGCCTTTTCAGGAAAAAGCTCAATTTGTCTTCAACTGGAAATTTCCTTGGCCAAGCAACATAGAATTCAGACCTTGGGGTCTAGTATCATTTTTGTGCAGCTGAACCCTCTATGTCCTCTCATTTCGTGTTAACACTGAAATCAGAGCACATCTCCCACCTGCACAGAGTACACTGGGTACACAGCAAACATGGGGAGCGACCTCCCCACTACCCACACCTGGGGAGGCCGGCCTGGGCCACAGGGACATCCAACGCTCCCTCAGAATTAACTTTTTACAATGAGGGTGGTGAAACACGGGCACAGATTGCCCAGAGAGGTGGTACAAGCCCCATCCGTGGAAACATTCAAGGAGCGTTGCACAGGGCTCTAAGCAACCTGATCTGGCTGAAGATGTCCCTGCTCTCTGCAGGGTGGTTGGACTAGATGACCTTTGAAGTTCCCTTCCAACCCAAACCGTTCTGTGACTCTATGATTCTTCTGCCTCGGGGCAGGCAGCACGTGTTGAGGGCCAGCAGCACCTTTCTGCCAGGAGAGAATACGGAAAAGCAGCCGGAGGAGAGTTCCT
>NW_010305736.1:0-5058 GCF_000700745.2 Antrostomus carolinensis
CCACCATTCTCTGATTCTGTGAAAAATCAAGAATAAAAAAAAGCAGGAGCTACAGAAAATGACAGAGGAATGGGACTGCAAAGACCAAAGAGAGCACAATAACCATCCTCAAGTACATAAAAGTTTGCTAGAAATAGGACTGGAGAAAAATACTTCCTATGCACCTAATGCAACACAAGAAGTAACACTCATGCACTGTACGGCAGCAGACAAGCCAGATGTGAAAAACCACTCAGCGGTAAAGGAAGCAGAGCACTGAACCACTGACTGCAACTGTAGTGCAAGTGCCACCACGGAAGAACAGATCAAACACAAGTTGCAAATAATGGCACAGGCAATAATTTTCCTTGAGAAAGATGAACAGATCATTGGACTGCAATGCTACTTTTAGGCACTTTTTAAAGATTTTACCACAGTTCAAGGTAAAAATTCTGGTCCCGTATTTAAAATAACTAACAGAGATACAAAGTTGTGCATAAAAAAAAAAAAAAATCCATATTTTTTCCTCTACTATGACTAAGACAATTACCCTTTAAGCTCTCATGGAAGTATTATAAAGCCTGGCTTAACCATATGAACACCTGGACTGAACTAGATGAAAAATGAGACTTTAATTCCTCCATTTTTTTATTTTTTATTATTAACAGCATTATATTAGTAAATGGCATAATCTGTAGCATGATTTTCTGACAGGAGGCAATTCATATGACCTGTTCCATTTGCTGATAAATTATCTGCATTGGAAACAGACCCCTCCCTCTGAAGTAAAGGCCTGAAAAAGTTTAAGTAAAGCAGTGTATGTTCCTTTTAACTGTTTTATCTTGCAAGGTTTCCTAATGACTCACTGCTAAATAGAGCTGCTTTCAGCTGCTGAAATCTGGTTGACAAGAACATCTTTAAAGTACACCATTTTAACAAAAAAAAAAAATCTTGAGATAGTCTGTCCCCTCCAAAAGTCCTTGCTAGAAATGCAACTTCAGAAAAAAAAAATCAAAACATTTTATCTGCCTGAAAACTAACAAAAATGTGGCTTGAAATCGAAAATATACTCTCTATTTCTAGTCTGTCAAGGAATGTTAAATCTTTAACCTCAATTCAAGGATTTTGAGATGCAAATTAAATATTCTCTTCAAATAAAATTCATGGGAAGCTGCTTTGGAACATCTTGTTCCTGGACTTTCATGCTGGAAAGAGCAGCAGAGACAAACT
Source organism: Antrostomus carolinensis (assembly GCF_000700745.2). Lineage (NCBI taxonomy): Eukaryota > Metazoa > Chordata > Aves > Caprimulgiformes > Caprimulgidae > Antrostomus > Antrostomus carolinensis. Next base: position 1,210 of record NW_010305736.1, read on the forward strand.
GACTGCAACCCCCATTCCCTGCCCCCTGTGCCGCTGCGCAGGAGAAAGTATAAAAATGGGGAGCAAAGTGATTGGAGCCCGGGAAGAAGGGAGGGGTGGGGGAAGGTGTCGTCAGATGTGGTTGTTATGTCTCACTGTCCTACTCTGATTGACTGGGAATGAATTAAGTTGATTTTTCTTCCCCAACTCGAGTCTGTTTTGCCCATGACCATCACTGGTGAATAACCCCTCCCTGTCCTCATCCTAACCCTGTGCCCCCTTTGTTGTATCTCCCATCCCATCTCACCAGGTGGGGGTAGTGAGTGCAGGACCACATGGTCCTACCTGTGAGTGAAACCATCACAGTGAGGCACGAGAATATTTAATTTGCTGGCCCACTCATTCCATTGCAAAAAGCAATGGTAAAATATGGTAAAAGAAGAGTCCTATTTTTCTATACACAGTATAGAAAAATGCTCTCTCTTCTGCATGGCTCACTTCCAAGGCCTGGGAAACATATAAACAAATCCACTTATCTATATTTGATTAGTGGGCTTGGTGTACCTCATCCTGTTTAGTTCTACAAAAAACTGTACCAAGACAAACAAAAGTGCATCATTACAGATGGTTAATTGGGCTTTAGTTCATCACTGCTTTTTACTGGAAATACAACTTCTACATTCTCTACAATTCAACTAGTCAAGTTTGTGCAATTGTGCAGGATCCCTGCCTCCATTTATGCTGCTCTCTAATGAATGGAAGTTCCCCATCAAGACCCTTCACGTTTCTTGACACCCACTCTGTGACAGTAAGGGGTGAGCCATGTGAGGAAGAAGAGGCTATTGCATGATGCAGCAGATAGGGAGAGTATCTTCTGGTGTGGCTCTCTGTAGGTCACAGGCTCTTCAAAGGGGCACTGATCCTGGCCATAGCTCAGCAACATGGTGACTTCCCACCCTGCAACAAGTGTGGCTACTTCATCATTTCTGTCTGGCAAAAACAAGGTCTCAGAGCAAGGAGCAGTCTGAACAGAACAAACACATGCACAGCAGAAACAGAGTATGAGAAGGAAGTAAAATTAGACTGAGACATGACACACAATAAATCTGATAGTCACTAATGAGGCAGATTGGCCAAGACTCCCAATAAGCTCCCCTACACCTTGCTTCTCTGACCCTGTGGTGATTCAACCTACTAAATGTGGGGAAGAACTACCAGAGGAAAGGGGACTGGTGCCTAGAAAAGTAGGCATTTATCACCATTTTTTTTTTTTTTGTTTATATTAGGATAAAAATTAAATCAGATTTAGACTGAAAACTCTAGGCCTGACATGTTTAGATCTTTGTCTGGATAGAGAGCTCCAAAGTGTCTAACTGAGTTTCGCCAGTTTCTTGACACAGGCATCCTGGTGCTTCTGTATGGATAAGTCATGGACAGTGGAATCAATTATGCCTTTACATCAGGTTTAACTTAAACTGATTAAATCTGCATTTTTAGCAAGAGAAATAAAGATGTATTACTCCCTCCTTACATGTAGAACTCTACATTCCTATATACTTATCCTGCAAATTAGCAAATGATGGAGAGGGAATCTGGGCAGATCACTATATTCTTTACCCCTCCTTATGACCACCATTTACCCATCTAGAAAATCATGACTGTATATAATTTGTCAGTGAACAGAAACAGGAGGAGGAAAAGAGAGGTATTTGTCAGAAGCAGCACATGCGTCCCATGGGCTGAAGAAACCACAAGAAAAGCTTGCAGAGTAACACTCTTCAGTGCATTAATTTCTGCTTTCTTTACAGTTCTTTTCTAGTCCATCACAAGATAGAAGGGAAATGGGGGACAGGTGTCTCTCCTTCATTTCAGCAGCAGGGAACTGAAGTCTCCAAGAGCTGACAGAGCAGGAGACTGGAAACTGTTATTGCCCTAAATCTCATTTGCTACATAATCCATTCACAGAAATATATCTGCTCTTTGTACCTTAAACATTGACTTTTGATTCCTTTTCTTCATGTCAAGAAAGATGAGAATTTAGTATAGAGAAGACTGACATTTAATTTTCACTCTTTTGGGTGTAACAGTTACCTTTTGAGTTGCACAATACTGAAGTCCCTAATGATAAATTTGAGGACCAGACACCAGAGTCCTTAGGACATCCCATAGACAACCAATAAACCAGTACATCAGAGGAATTCATATATGCCACCTAAAAAGAAAAGTGCAACTAACCTAGAAACCATTGCTGAGAACCACAAAGTCGCAACTAAAAACAGAAAAGTATGTTAAATTAGTCAAAGCGTTCCAGAGGCATTTCACCATTCTCCCAATTGTGACGCTACGCAAGTTTCATCACATGCGGTCAAAATCTGTACCACTGGGATATATTAAGAAACCTATTATCCTACCAGTGGTAAGTCTCTTTTATAACTGTCATTTACAGTCATCATTAAGTATTAAGAAAGAAAGAAAGAAAGAAAGAAAGAAAGAAAGAAAGAAAGAAAGAAAGAAAGAAAACTAACTCAGATACCGCACTAGTGCTACAGCAGCGTTAAGACTGACACCAAACTATCGCAGGAGAACACAAGGATCATTTTTACAGCCATCAGTAGCCGCACTGCATTAATCTTCACTACGTCCTTGGTGGGCCTGTTCCCATCCCAAAGGCAGGCTTTTTCTTCAGGCAATTATCCCTCAGGAAGTGTACACTGGAAACCAACTAGGCAGCTCCTTAAGTAAGCAGGTGTGATGGTGTGCTTCCCCCCTGACCCCAACCTGATCTTTATTTCCTGTAACCCTGTTCAAGTGATCACCACCAGTGGTGACCATCATGGATGCTCTCTGGTCCTGACAGCTGCACCTGGTTTGGGGGAGATGGATAACAACATGATAGTCAAGGGCTGTCTTGGGCAACTTGCTGCAACAGTGTGGGGCTTGCTGAGTGTGCACTGACCAAAATACGGCTGGTATGTAAATATGACTATAGGTCAATCATCTTATTCCACCAAGAGTGGACAGCCCAGGGGTCCATGGAGCTCTCCTGCACACCAGGATCTCCCCTGGAATAGGGACACTTCCCAAAGTTGAGAGATTCCTTGCTGCAACAGATCCTCGGTAAGTGACCAACAGCTGCTAAACTGCAAAATCTGAGCTGAGTGATAGAAAGCATCGATTGTGCATATATATATAAACCTTTAGACATAAACCGTTGATCAAGCCTGGGACTAGGACTGGATCCAGCTGCACCTGGACTCCTCTCTGAGAAGGAGTTTAGAAAGTCACGGGGTCCTTTCCAAAACCTTGTGATTCAACCGGAGAGTCTCCCTGACAGTTTTGTCTGACTCTGTCCTCCCTGCAGGAAATAATCCAGTGATCTTCACCATCGAATCCTGTTAAATGGATGTCACATTAACCTTTGAACTTCGTGAATTCACTGTTTTATATCAATAAATATATTATTACATCTCTCTTATGAATGGAGTGCACAGCTCACTCTTGACTCTCTACCTGTGACTCCAGGACATAAAGGGATTTCTCTGTGACATGGCCTTGGCGTGAAACCATGGGAGGAAAGCAGCAGTGCAAATCCAGGCTATCAACCAGTCAACAGCGCTTTTGGGCACCGCCTTTATCAAATATTCTCTGTGCCCTGACGCTCCTGCACACGCAGCTGTCCTGAACGGAAACCTCTCGCCTCGCCTTGCTCCAGCGCTGTACAGAGAAAGGAAACGCGGCAGAGCGGGATTAAGCAATTCACTCGCATTCAGGCCGGCGGGCGGGCGGTGCGGGACCGGAGCAGCCTGTTTGGCAACCACCGGCGGTGCTGACCCCGCTGCCCTCCAGCCCGAGAGCTGACGGGTAACGAAC
>NW_010305737.1:0-14368 GCF_000700745.2 Antrostomus carolinensis
CCAGTCCACACTTCCTCAATTTATCAGCAACAGTACTGAGTAGTCAAAGTTTTAAATTCACTTTAAGTTCATAAAGTTATTCCTCATGGAAATAATAACTTATTAGTCAAATTTTATCTTTATTAATATGCATACAGAAAGTGCAAATGATAATTGAAGAAACTTACTTACTTTTTATGTTTTCATCCACAGTGAATAGAGTTGCCAAGTCTTTATCTTGTAAAAGTTAATAACTTGAATCCAGCTGGCATATCAAAAAATCTTATGGCTTATCAGGGTTTGGAACATGTCCAGGAAAACACAAAGAACTGCCGTGTAAGGAAAATATTGCTTACTTTAAAAAAAAAAAGTGTTATTAAGCAAAGCTTTTTAAAAATTATTTTATTTTTAAACAGCAATCCAGAGAGGGACTTCAAGAAATAGCCAAAATCTGAGTCCTAAATCATCATGTGTTATTTCCTCAAAGTTCAAGGAAAGAGAAAATAAGTACTTTTGTTCTAGATGCATGGCCAATGCAAAGTCATTGTAGGGATTTTTTTTCCTCCAGCTTTCTTTGGACCTAATTTAGTCATCGTTGTGGCATTACAATATTTGAAAATCTCTATGTGTCAGTAACCATAACATTTTTCTCAATACATTGTCTTCTGTTAGTGCTTACAGTGTGTTCTAAAACATTTTTCTATTTCAATCCAGAACTGCTCTTTTCTGTTATAGGACCATATTTTTGTCATTGTGTTGGGTTTGGGAGAAGGGGTGGGGTGGGAGGAATAGTTGCTGTATAATAGTAGTGAGTGAAGGGGCTACAGTGATGGCCTCTGTTAGAAGTTTTGAGAAGCTCCTCTGGCTCCAAGGCAGACCCACCTACAGCCGAGGCTGAGCCAATCAGTGATAGGGAAGTGTGCCTTTGAATCCATATTTATGAAGGGAAGAATTGGTTTGTCAAGGAAGGAGAGAGCCATCAGGAAGCCATTGATATGAACAAAGGGGAATTACACATCCTGAGGAGAGAGGAGGAGGAGGGGAGGAGGCAGACAACTGCAGACACCTAGGTCAGCAAGAAGAGTTGGGGGAGGTAAATGGACTCCCCTGCAGCTCATGGAGGACTCCACGGCAGAGCAAGGAGCTGTGCCTGATGGCAGCTGTAACTATGCTGAGAGCTCATGAAAGAGCAAGAAGACTCCAGTGACAATCATGCCAGAGCAGGGGAAGGAGACACACTGGACTGGAGACCTGTCTGCAGCCGGTGGTGGTCCCCATGCTGGAGCCAGAAGCTGTGCCTGAAGAGGTACGCGACTCTGTGGGAAGCCTGTGTTGGAACACTTTGTTCCTGAACTCTTTTAGCCTGCCAGAAAGAGTGGCAGAGACGAACTGACTGAAACCTCCTTTCCCTGTTCCACTGTGTTGCTGGAGGGGAGAAGGTAGAGAAATTGGAAGCAAAGTAATTTGAGCCCAGAAAGAAGGGAGGCAAGGGGAGAAGGTGTTTTAAGATGTGGTTGTTGTGTCTTACTATCCTACTCTGATTGATTAATAATGAATTAAATTGATTTTTCTTCCCCAAGTTGAGTCTGTTTTGCCTGTGACCATAATTGATGAGTGAGCCCTCCTTGTCCTCATTTCAACCCATGAGCCCTTTGTTGTGTTTCTCTGCCCATCTCACCGGGTGAGTCCCAGACAATAGTGATAATTAATTATTTCTGTTGATTTGTACATGAAGCATTGCAGAATTATGACCTAAGCAAGTCTGATATCATCATGGTCCAGTTGGAGATTCAGTCAAGTTTTCATTTTTGGCAGCTAATACATTTAAATGTATCTAATTGGCAGTAGCAAAAACTAAGGAGAAAATTCTATTTTCTGCTGTTATTTCTCGATATATAACCTGGAAAAAAAAATATATTAGATGGAACTGTAGTTCTTTTTTGAAATATTCTATATAAATTATTAAATACTCTGATTTGTCATATCCTTACTTCTTCTCAGCTTTCTCTGCAGCTGAGAAGTACTTTGTTATTTTACTTGAATTCATTGAATCATCCATAAAATTATATAAAAAAACTAATCCTCAACATCTGGTTTTACTTTCTCTTAGCATTAGAAAATGTCTTCTACTTCTCTCTCCTCATGATGAAAACAATACTTTTTCAATGTGTAGGATAATATAACCTGCTATATATCATAGCAAGTGTCTGTAAAATGAGGTACAAAATATTCTGTAAAATTACAGTGCTGTGTAAATGTACCAGTGCTAATTATTTCAATACCTTCTTGGTGTTTTTTTCTTAAATTATTTAAGTGTTATATAAAAACTAAAAAAACCTTTCATTTATATAACCTAAAATTATTACGTTTATTTTAGATGCAAATGCTATGATGCAGATTATCTGAGCTGCTCAGCCTCAGCATAATTTTTCTCATGCAGCCTCTTAGAAATCTCAAAAAGTCAGAGGAAAACCAAGAACTGTAGATAAGGTACAGCTGACCTCCAGGATTCCTCTAAGCATCTGATACTTAAAGAGTGGAATATATAACTTATTGATGGATAGGGAACATAATCAGCAAAGTCCATGTCATGGTTCGCTTTCTCAAAAACCTTCTTTAGCTTGATACGAATAGTCCAAACCAGGATATTTTGTATAAATAATATTTTTTTAATTTTTTTTTGATGACTTGGTGAAGATGTGTTTATTACTCAGACCTGTTTGCTTTTGAAATCCAGATTATTACTCATGCTTATAAAAATGAAAAGTATGCAGAGTGTATATATATATATATATATACTTTAAAAGTTAAAATTATATGCATTTAAAAATATTTTGGTAGTTCTGATGTGAAAAAAATGACTTTTTTTTTGATGTGGTGATAATTAGAAATGTTTGTAGTTTGTACTACCATTTCCGAGTTTTTCTTTTCATACATCCTTTTTTTTGATAATTGAATTTAAAATTTAAAATTTTCATCACATTTTAGAGTCACTCATTACATTTTTTATGTGTGCTTTGCAATTCTAATTTTTCTGTTTTAACGTCGAGTGCTCTTGAAAGGAAATAAGATCCCTTCATCTGTTTTCCCCCATTTGATGTAATGAGTAGACATGTCCTGGTTAAATTGGGCAAGGGTCTTCCTTTAACAGAAAAGATGGGAAAAAAATCTCAGTACCATTAAATGCAGAATAAGAGACATATGTATTCCTTTACATTTGTTTAGCAGAAAGCCTGAGGTGGAATATTTCTTGAAAAAGACGGAAGACATATGCTGAAAGGAAATTAGTTTCTTTACTTACAGACTGACCAAACTACAAACATCAACATGTCCTAGTGTTTCCAACTCCATTTTAGGTAAATCACATCTAATAATCACGTTATAACTTTATATTTGAGGAATCATTGATAGCATATCCTCCAGAAACTCTGGCAAACTAGTTGAGAAGAAAGGTTTATCTAGGGGACATCTTGGCAGTATTTCGAGACCACGGTTATTGTTGTCTACAGGGAGAGAGAGCCTGGAAACCTACTTTCATGAGCATAGGATATCTAAATTCCTAAGCATGGCTGCTAGCCTGACATACACCATGACGCACATGAACATGGTTTTCTGAAGGTTTGGGCAGCCTGCAGGATGTTTATTGCAGTTGCCTGGTGAGGATGAAGATAGGCGTGCTGCACAGCAACTTTCAGTTATACACTATCTCCAGGGCTAATAGACAAAAAGTAAGATCTCTCTAAATATAACAGGGCACAGGCCACTTGCACAGGGTTTTGAGGCCAAATGGGACTGCATCATTTGCACCCAGGTGCCTATGCTCTCTCCCACTCAGAGTTGTATTTGGTGTCACCTGGGAGAACCCTGGGCATCCCCCTGGCCAAGCCTCCACTGGAAGCATGCTGAAAACACCAATATGGAGATGCCAGTAGTCCTACACTGTTATCTGTTTTATTTAATGGTAAAACCATAAATCAGGGAAAATGACAGTATTATATCCTTTTCACCTTCTATTAGAGTTCAGTGTTCCCCTGATAGGAAATCAGTCTCTCCAGAGAGAAGAAGCTGATCCTAGATAGATTTCTGAAATACTCTTGAGCTTCTAGGATTTAAGAGGAGATGGAAAATTGATTTGTGTTTCATATGCTACATTAATTTGTGGAACATGTCTTCAGTTGCTGTAATCTAGTATTTCTCCATTACAGTAATGTGTATGAAGCCTGATTTACATTAGACTTTTGCAATATAATTCTCTTTTAACTCCAAAAACCATAGGAGACCTATTGATATCCTTCATTTACTTCTGGCGTGAACACATGAGATACTTGAAGCCTGTTTCTTAAGTCAGAACTTAATGCTTCCCTCTGTGCCCTGTGAATGACCTCTTTCCTGAATATCCCAGTGAAGAGGGATAGCATTTTCAAAGCAGGAAACAGAAGGCATTGCTCTATTTCACTGTCTCTGCTACATGAATTAAATATTATTAGACTGATGCGAAGATTTCACTGTTAAAATTATCATTCCTAATAAAAAAGCAGAGTAAAGAGAGTTTCTTTTAGCAGATACTCAGGTGAAGTCTGTATACTCAGGAAACACCTTGTAGACTACACAAGGCCAGTATTTGCAGTATTTGTCAACTCACTATCTGATTTAACCTCCCCTGGTAACCGTCAGCTTATTCTTTCTATAAAGATTTTTAAAACTGTGCCAATTTTGAGGGTTGCTTCAGTCCCTTGACATTATTAAAATGATGAGATCAATTTCATTTATAACCCTGACCTTTCTCAAATGTGTTATGCCACGTCTATTCCAGGTAACTTGTTTAGTTAAGTCATGGTCTTGCTTGTTTCTGTTATGCTTAGATAAAAATAGCAAATAAATTTTGTTTAGGCCAAGTAATCTGAACAGTTTGAATTCCACAGTTCTGAAACTCACTGAACAACAGGAGGTTAGCAGATAGAAAAATTAGACCTTGGTCAGTGTCAGGAGGGTATGAATTCACATGGATTTCCATTTATGACAATTGACTTTTGCTGCATGAAATAGTTGTCTCAGTAAAAAAATGATGGCATATTGCTTTCATACAGTCTCTTAAAAATGAATGAGATTCTGTAGATAATTCTCCTAGGATTTTCACATTTATATTGGCATAAACAAATGGGAACAATTTATATCCTGCTACCTCTATTTCAGTGGCTTCAAAAATGTAGTAGAGTCTTATTTTTTTTTCTAGCATGCAATAATTATCTCCTTGATTGAGAAGTACTATTTTTAGAAAAATCTTATCTTTTTGTTCAGCAAAGAACAAAAGAACAAAGATTGTATTATTATGTATTGCCTTCTAAAAAAATGTATACAAATATTTTTCCCCTTGAGATCATAAGATGTCAACACAGAGATACCAAGCAAACTTGGATTATCTATCTTTATTAAGGAGCTTAGTTCTTACTTGAGTTCCTAAAATTCTCTTGAGTTTTTCCAAGGGCATGATATGATGATTAGTAACGGAAGAATGACTACACATCATAGGAATTGGTGTTTTAGAAATGTTTCTGTTGTATCCAATAGAAACCTCTAGACCACAGAATTTCTTGTATATTACCATAATCTTTCTCTATTTTCAACGCTCTGTGAGAACAGGTCATCTTGAAAACATACTTCTCCATGTGAATTTCATTCCAGCAGCGTAAGTGGGAAAAAAATCCAATATGTAGCAGGACATTTGTCACTATATTGAATAAGTCAGTAATCAAACTGCCTTTTTTTCCTCCATTTCTGTGTGTCTTAAATCATGAAAAGAAATTCCAGGATCTGTTTTTGCCTATCACTATTTTTTTTTTTTTTTAATAGTTACTTATTCAGAAAAAGAAATACACCATCCTCCCTATTCACGTTGAGAGTATAAGAGACTTCCTGGGCTGGCCTCAGCCCTTTGACCTCTGGTTAAACAAAACTTGTCTCCAAATCTATGTAAAAAAAAATTAAAATAAAAATAAAAAAAATTATATATATATATCCGAACGCTGTAAGTACTGCCACCACTAATTCATTAAGTAAAGCTGTAAAGAATACTAACATTATGGATACTTCCAGCAGTGTTTTGAAAATAATTTCTGAAGTTGGTGAATGTTAAGTACTCTCTGAGAATACCCATTGGACATACACTCACAAGACGAACCTCCTGTTTATGAACATGACCAGTCTGAAAATGAGGTGTTGTGTTTCTCAGTCTCTAAAAATGGGAGTTTGAGGAATATAAACTGAGATGTGTAATTAATCCTTTACAGTAGTAATTAGGAAGCACGCAATTAAGAGCTACCTGTATCATTTGTAGATGTGCTTATAAACTTCTATATACACAATGACAAATTGTAACAGGTGCCTCCTTCCAGTTCCATTTTGGTTTTGAGAAATTTAATTTTAGATGAATTTTTAATTCTTCAAGAAACTGAATTTTATCTGATACATTTGCTATTGAAAGCTATTTCCTCAATATTTTTTCTGCAGATAGTTGCATCCCTTATAGTAGTATGGGATGAAGAAAAAAAAAATAGAGCAAAAAAAAAGACAACTACTTTATGAATGAGGAAATATTGTAGCCATACTTCATAGGTTTAAGACCCTTCTTATGCCTCTAAGTATGTAAACTGCTCTCAAGAAAGGCAACCTCTTTCTCACTGTCCAACTAGGGGAACAATTGTCTCTTGACCTTCTATTTCTTTCACATCAGTTGATGTCATTCTGCTTGCAACATGAAGACAATGGTGACCACCAACACTCATTTAGGTCACTGTTTCTCTTGACATCTGCAACTGGTGGAAAACCAAAGAAAAACACTTTCTCTAGGTACTGCAAAATGAAAAAATGGTCAAAGACTGAGGTCTTTGAGAAAGTTGTTGTCTAACAATGTGGACTCCTATTAAAGGGACACAACAAAAGTGACGCATATTAATGTGGAAATTAGTGAGGAAATAAGATAATGGGATGTTAATGAGGAAATGATTTATTTGAAATTATATACATTTACTTCTAGATATTCTGGACGTTTATCTTTTGTATAGGCATTGTAAAGTATGACAATATAGACCCCTTCTCAGCGGTCTATACAGCCAGACGGCCCAAAACCACACTATGAGCAATTTGTGAATGTTTTCAGCCATTGTAAAAACTTCAAGTATGGTTTAAGCCTTTGGGAATTTTCTGAGTCTGTGGAGCTACTGAAGTAATATTTGTTAAACATCACTTAACCTGACCTCTTTCTTTTCCATGGAAGTTGCAACAATGGAAATGCATTATTTTGCATCCAGGTATCTTGGCCTAGTAATATCTGATTACCTATTGCATAAACTTTCTACCTTTTCTTGGAATGAATATCATGAGTTAGCAGTATGTGAAACCTAAGAGGAGAATTTTCTAACTTAAGTCCTCTGAATCACCCTCTTGAAAGATGCCATTGTCCTCTTCTGTGTTTAATGTTAGACAGGGTGAATTCTGTTCTACCTGAAACATACTACCTACTCAGTATAGTAAAAATTTACATCAATTTTTTGCATGAACAAAGGGAATGCACTGCCAAACCAGTGAGTGTTTACCAGAATCTAGGCCTAAATTATACTTTAATTCTATCAAGCCATCAGTTTATCTCCTAGGTGTTGTAACATGGGGCATTAGATTGCCATTGCTATTTCTTCCCTGAAAGAATGATCAATAGCAAACATGATGGATAGTGCCAGGCAGAAAAAGAGTGGTCCTGGTTGTGAAAAATGCTGATTACATTTTGCCCTGTGGGGAAAATTTTTATTTCAAAAAACTGCTAATACAAAACAACCCTTTCACTCAATCAGCACTTATTTGAAGGCTTCTGTTCTCTGACTTGCAGCTCTAAAAATTATGGCACAGAAACTCTCCGTTTCTCCCAGTCAGAAACCTAATGTTTCTGACTTCAAAGCTGTTCACAGCAGTGCTATATCGAAGAAGGCTACTCTCATATTTCCTGAGCCATTATTCCAACTCAGTATCCTAAAATAAATTTCCCTGCTTTTTCTTCTTCTAGCTATTTCTCTGCTGTTTACTTTTCCCTTTACTCTAGCTCAACCTAGGGACCATGTACAGTTTCCTAATCTTCAGTCTCTTTGTCTAAATAATTCTATGTAGAGCTGTTAACGGAGATGCAGGTCAGAGTACAGTATAGCATTATTTATTAAATTACTGTGGTTATTACTTCATCTTGCCATCAAAGGAAGTATGCCTGTGACCACTCTCTTCCAAATATTTCTCTACCACCATGAAATATTTGAGAATAAAAGACAATAAAATTGGTTTTTCTTCTTTTATGTCAGAATGAATGTAAAGTACTGTGAGGAAAAACTGTCTCCATTGCAGGAAAGCCATGATTCACTGGCCTAACATTATTCAACATGCATTGAAAGCTATTTCAAAGGATGTAGTGAGAAATACATGTGAAAAATGTACTATGTTTTTACTTGAAACACAGCATCTTCTTACAGCCTTCCTCTGTGCCTTCCAAATCAGAAATTAGGTAGGAGGAAACTAGCTCAAAATTGAACTTAACAAAAAGAAGCAAGAAAGTAAACAAAAAAAATTGAAAGATAGGTATTTTACACCTGGCCTTAATAATTTCAAGTCCTTTATTTATTCATTTATTTATCATATTCTTACTTACAAATATGTATTAGTAAAAATAATCATAGTGAGATGGTAGTAGCAATCTCTAAACCCCCCCCCCAATTTTAAAAAGCTTGTAGAACTTAATGATCATATTTTCATATTGTTTAATAGTTAACATTTAAAAATTAAACTGGCTTCATCATATCACAATTTCATCTTTAAAGATTTCTGCAGCTGACATTGAACACAGATTAAAATAGCAATATTTTTCAATGTATATTTTTATATAATCTTTCCCTGAGTATAAGTAAAAAAAATAAATGTTGTAGAGAGATGTTGCAGCCTAAAATATTTTTTTTAAAGTCTCTTAATGTTATAATTGCATTGTTAGCTATGGGAAGTTAACATATAAAGTACCCTATGTCATATAGCTTAGTCTGGCCCACAGTGTAGACCAGACAGATGTGATGAGGAATGAAATCTCTCATATTCAACATCTATCTCCTCTAACTTCTTCCTTACAATCTGCTCTCATTTTCACCTGTTGTCCTTACACATTTCCTTTCTGAAATTAGTGTTTATTTCTCTTATCATTATGCATATGGCTGTATCTTTTCATTTCACAGTGAGAAAAAAAAAAAAATCAACCCTGGAGTAGCTCCAATGACTTCAAAGGAAATTCTTTGTGGATACTTTTGTCTCCCTATTAGTCTAAATTCCCTTATCACTTCTGTTAGTTCCTCAACTTAAAAAGAAGACTGTTTAAGATCACCATGTGAATTTTATACTAGGGCATTTGGAAGAAGAGCCACTGATAAGTTTCTCTGGGTTCTGTTGCTACTTTTCCAAGAATTCTTGTTATGATACAAGACCAACATTTCATTTCAGCTGTCAGTGCTGCTTATGGTAATGTCTTTTTTGGGTCTGCCATGTTCTCTTCGAAAGTATCAGGCAACAGGTAAGTAAAAGGCCATGTTGACCACAAAATGCTTACTTGACAGTTCTGACCCGTTGTAGACATGACATTGACAAGCAGCAGCAACATGATCGGAGGGATGGTATTTCATGGGTGTTATGCCATGCAGACATACCTTTGGTTGTCCCAATTTCCATCCCTTTCCTTCCCTTCTTGCTTGAGCTAAGACAATGTTCTCTCTTCAGAAGTGGAAATCCTTTTACAACAAGGAGCTGAGACTATGCAGGCATAATGTGTGAGAACATCCCTAGAGAGTGCAGCGTAGGTGATCACCACAATAGGAGCTCAGTTCTAGCAAAGAAACAATAATTGTGATGTTTTATGACTCCTGGCAGTGAAATCACGACAGCAATTCTGCAAAGTGAAAAAAGAAAAACAAAGCAAGTCTGACTTAAAATATAAGATGTAAACAATGATGTAAACAGCAGAAACCATAGTGTTTTTCTACAGTTTTCTACAAAAGATCCTTTAATTGTTTGCTAACATGTCAAAGGAGATGTTATAACCTTGGTTATTCATTCTGCTGCTGAAACAAACAAATGAGTCAGGGGAAAATCTCCCAGAGACAGAGCTTCCTTAAAGTCCTGCAGTCTAGATACCAGGCAACTTCTTGATGAATCATACAGTCCAAGTAATGATCAATATTCTTGATGCATTCTCAGGCAGCAGACTTACCCAATATCAGTTTTGTGTAAATGTCAGGAAAATCTTATACAGAAGTCAACACAATTATCCATTTCCTAGATCCCACCATTATATCGTGTGAAATAGTATTGGCATCATCTTAGCAATAGTTACCACACAATTTGATCTGAGATGAGCAGGGTCTCCTTTGCAATTAGAATATCTAGAATGCATAGTGAGTGTTTATTTTAACATGTGATTTAACAAGATCTAAATGAGATATGAGTAAGGAATAAGAAAAACCTCATTTCTGTGATACACTTTGACCCATTCCATAATATTTATATCCAGAATAAATATACCTAAGTTCAAACAATAACCAAAATTCAATATAATTTCCAAATGTCATGAAAATATTATATTCCTCAGATAAAATCTTAAATAGAAGCATTAATAAAATAATTGTAATTTTTAGCATATTCGTAATATTAATCTTCATTCACTTAAGATTTCCAGCTTCTCTCTTTCATTTAAGTATCTCAGAGCTCATTACTGGTTTAAGAGTCCAGACTATCTTATAGAGTGAACAAATGTTATCTTCATTTTGTAATAGGAATGTTGGCAGAAAATTATCCTCTAGGAAAGACACTGAAAACTTTTTCAGGCTCTGTTCCTCCTCTCTTTATTTTATATTTCTGCATATTTTAACTATCCCAGCACTATTGCTTCAAAATTTGAATTTTTTAAGTCAGTCAGAAAGCAAGAATCCTGTTACTTTTTTACCTGACTCACTCTTACAGCTCAATATATATACTTATTTCTAAGTCACTAATTTTCTTGCATGTATATTTGCATAATGATAGCACAATTCTATCTTAGTAATTTAGCATAGTACACTAATTCCCATACTCTGAATTGCAGGCAGCCATTATTAGTCAAGCAAAGTACAGGGATTTACATTAATCAATGTATTACTCTTTCTCAGTTACTTTATTGCAGTTATCTAAATCTCATAGCTCTGATCATTTAAGGGAGGAAACAAACTAAATTTTGAGAATACTGAGCTGGAGTGAATTGAAGCTTTGAAATTGCCACATTTTTAATTGACCACAATTTTGGGGACCATGTGGTCTCATAGATTTTATCATAAAGTTTACACAGATGAGAAAAATTGGGATAGGTGAAGACTGTACAATGATCTGAGTGAAGGCACAATTATATAAGTGTTTTCAAAATAAAATATGTTCATGTAAGCTTATAATTCATCTTAGTCTGTTCTGTAAAGCAAACATTTTCTCCTAAATCTATAGTTTGTTGATAACTATATCCTATGGAATACTTGACATTTAAAATACAGAAAAATAAAATATCCTCAGGGAAGCATAGCTACTTAAAGATACAATAATAATTATGGCATTAGAAACACAGGGCCAAATTTGCAAATATTATAGGTTATCACCACTCTATTGACTCTGAAAGAATGACAGCAATTTACAGAGGGTCTAAAGAAAACTATCCAAGTTATGTAAGTGACTTAGAAGCTCAACTATAGAGAACTCCAGCTCTTAATTGTTTAGGTACATTTCCAACCATTTGGCCTATTTGTTGTGGGAGAGATTTAAGAATACAAATATACATTTGTTCTTGTATGATTCATCCTCCAGTTCAGGAGCACTTAGGGCGATATAATTGAGAGAAAATGTTTCACATAAAATAACAAGCAAAATCTTTCTTCATAAGGAGACAAATACTCTCCTTTGTCTTGTCTTCAGAGCAGCTGAAGTCTGGTGGTCGGGACACTCCTTGGGGAGGTGAGATACCCATGCTAGTGGAAGATTACAGCCAGTTTACATCAAGAGTTGATTTGGCCGTTAGGCTGCCAAAAGTTGTTTGAGTGTTACATAGTGTGCCTTATGTCCTTTTCTATGTTTAATGTTTCCTCTCCTTTTCCCATACTGGGGTAGCTCTTACCTTGGGGTTAGTAATATTCACACATTCCCCTCTCACACACTTTATAACTCTTTGTGCCTTATTTCCCTCCTGCTAAGCACAGAGAGTGCACATGTTATCTATCATCGAGTCCATCATCATCTTACATAGTCATACTTATTGGAGGGGGGAGGTGTTCTATTCACACCCAAAGTTAGAGAGGGGGGCCATGAGACAACTCAGAATGAGCATAAAAACAGCATGGAGGAGAAAGATAGAAGATCATAGAATCATAGAATTAAGATCCCAGCATCCCAGCTCTCCTGTAATTTTATCAATGAGGTGAGTGGTGTGAGTCTATTATCATATAATCATAGAATCATTTGGTTGGAAAAGACCTTTGAGATCAAGTCCAACCATACCTATTCACTACTAAATCACATCTCTGAACACCTCATGTACCAGACTTTTAAATACCTCCAGGGAAGGTGACTCAACTACTTCCCCAGGCAACCCATTTCAATGCCGGATAAACCTTTTGGTGAAGAATTTTTATCCTGATATCCTCTGGTACAATTTGAAACTGTTTCCTCTTGTTCTATCACTAGTTACTTTGGAGAAGAGACACACACTCACCTCGCTACAACCTGAAGGTTGTTGTAGACAGTGAAAAGGTCTCCCCTCAGCCTCCTTTTCTCCAGGCTAGACAACCACAGTTCCCTCAGCCACTCCTCGTAAAACTTATCCTCCAGCCCCTTCATAAACTTCATTGCCCTTCTCTGGACATGCCCCAGTGCCTCAGTGTCCTTCTTGTAATGAGAGGCCCAAACTGGATAGTATGCGACGTATGCCCTCACTCACCAGTGCTGATTACAGGGAAAGGGTGACTTCCCTGGTTCTGTTGTCCACACTGTTTCTGATACAAGCCAGGATGCTGTTGGCCTTCTTGGCCGCCTGAGGACACTGCTGCCTCATATTCAGCCAGCTGTCAACCAACACCCTCAGGTCTGTTTCTGCCAGGCATCTTTCCAGCCACTATTCCCCAGGCCAGTAGCATTGCATGGGGTTGTTGTGACCCAAGTGCAGGACCCAGCACTTGGCCTTGTTCAATTTCATACAGTTGGTCACAGCCCATTGATCCAACCTGTCCAGATCCCTCTGCAGAGCCTTCCTACCCTCAAGTGGATCAATGCTTCCACCCAGCTTTGTGTCATCTGCGAACTTACTGAGGGTGTACTCAATCCCTTCATCCATAGCATTGATAAAGATGTTAAACAGAACTGTCCCCAACACTGAGCTCTGGGGATTATATAAATGTATGCTTCAGTCCTCCTTATCATGATGAATGTGAACTGTGTTTTTCAGTCTTGAAAATCAGGTTTAGTAAATGCATTACAAAGTTCTTGCATTTGTGTGCCTGCACAGTAGCCCTCACTCAGGAATTTTCTGGCTATGCCAAAGGTGTTAAGGGTGGACATGCAACAATTCAAGCTAAGCCAAAAGGAGGTGCGTAGGCCAAAACAGAAAAGTAGTAATTGTCTATTTTTCTGTTTTCTAACATATTACAACTAAATATTTTAATCTTGTTAGTATTGTTCTTATAATCAACAACCTATACTCGTGTTCTGTGCAATATTTTTCCTTTAAGGCTTTGTGCTACACACATGCAAACATACACACACACACATCTACTGTAAAATTTTCTGTTGAAATTCTTATCATCTGAAAAGCATTAGAGCTGCCACTGTCTCATGAATTAAAGGTCTGTACAGGATAATTGTATACACTTCTGAGAAAACCTAGAAAAGTCCTTAGGGCAACTTTTTGGCAGCTGTTTTGAAGCTATGCAAAGCAACTAGAACTGGGACCCAGAACTGTTCTCAGTGGTTTTAATTTAAAACACAGTTCTCAAAATTAGGAGTTGTAAATATTTGTAATTGCCTGCAAGTCTTCAGTGGCTGAAATAAAGCACTCATTAAACCCAGTCTTCCACTCCATTTATCTTATTTTTTCCCTTCCCTTAGGAATCTATTTTCTCTTGACTAATACCAATGGTGTTAAATTTTTGCAAAACAATTTTTATAAAAAATGTACATACTTTCAACATTAATTTATTAGTTTCTCCACAAATTATTAGGAGTGATATAAAAGCTATTGTCTATGTTCCTATGGAAAGATAATTTTATGATATTAATATATATTAACATGAAGTAATAGAGACCTAAATCTGGA
>NW_010305737.1:14403-21630 GCF_000700745.2 Antrostomus carolinensis
TAGATCCCTGACACTCAAATATAAGCACATCTAGAAACATGGTAAAATTTTGTTCTAAAATTATTTGTCTGAAGCTCTGAAAGTAGAATAGTGTAATTATAAAAAGAATGCACCTCATAAAAAAAATCCTTATCCTCAAATTTACAGATACAGTAGAACCACTTAATGCTCTGGAGATCAACTGAGGAAGGCGTAAGGGAGTAGCACATATTTTGTCAAAAGGTGTTGGACTATATCCAGAAGCCTAGTTTGGCACCTCATCCATTTATGTTATATACATATGCAAAAAAAAAATAGGTGCTTTAAAAAGGAATACAAAAGAACCAGCTTTATCATCAGACTGGTACCTACTGTTGGGCTAGAAGAAATACTGATCTTCAAGTGTCTTTTACACAGTAAGGCACTACTTTCCAGCCTCTACTGACACTAATTTTCAAAAATTAAAGTCACTCTTTTAAGAGCTAGTGATGTTACTTTCTCTTACTTTTCCCTCCATAAAATTGCATATAAAAGTATTCAGTCAAGACACCTTGATGAGGACCTAATACCTATCTCTTACTTCCAAAGCATGGTAGTGCACACTTTGTGAGGAGTTTGCTCATCTAGGTGTATACAGACGTGCTCTGAGAGGTATGTGCTCTCCTAATCTGTGAAGATTTCTAAATATGGGTCAGGCTGACATGAGAGAGAGTTCAGTCTGGAGTAGAATTTCCTTCTTTACAACAGGCAAAAAGGTAAATATGAAGTATCTGAGAACTATAAGATAAAATTTATGACCACAAAGATATTTGCATGTCTGCAAATTTAGTAGCTGTTGAGATGGAGTAGTACTTTAAAACTAGTTTTAAAGTAAAGACAATCTAGTTAGGTGCTTTTGTGGCTCAGATTCCTCTTTGTCCTCACCGGGATCTCGATTAACCTTTTTTTTAAAAGATTTGGCTAAATTAGACTCTTATTACTAACAAGAAAAGTCTCTGTTTACCCTTACAAATGGGAAAATGTTTGTCTGAATTTGCAGTCCTAACATTTTGGTAAACAATGAAAGACAATTACATCTAACACGGATATATAATAAATAATTCACTGGAAGAGCTGGGAGATGTGCAATAGATTTTCTTGTGACAGCTGTAAGGACCCCAGAAAGATTTGTAGTCTTCTGAAGATGAACAAGGCTAGAAGAAAAGCAAGCACCATAAAAGCACTATTGTTTCTAATCTAATGTTAGCTCCTCATGGCCAAGTTTTTGCCCTGAGCTTCTGTTAGATTTTTCTTTCGAGGCTTCTGGAATATTACATGTAATTTCTGTCGTGGTCCGAACATAAGTGAACAAAATCTTCAATTTAAAACTTGAGTTGATTTTCAAACTCAAAAAGGCTATGCAGTGCAGTGATCAGTTACAGAATTACTGATTGAGGCTGAGTTTGTGGTAGAGGTATGGTTTGTATGGCAGTCATCTAATACTCAGTTTTGTTTACCTGTATATCATTATTCTGAACCAAATACAGACATCAAGGGGTACAAAGTCAGTTGGATCAAACCTTAGTAAAAAAACAAACCAACCAACCAAACAAAAAAAAACCAACCCCACTGAACCAAACAAAATCTTTTTTCACATGTAGTAAAATGAAAATATGCTGAAAATACATTTGACAAGAAAAACACAGGTTTTTAAAAATATCTGTGTAAGGCATAACAGGCTAACATTTAATGACAATCTGCTTTGAGATTTAGTGAAAAAAACATGCTGTTGATGATGTTACAATGATAGTGGACTATTTTGTTTGCTAAACAAAATTAGGACATAAAGAGGCAGATTGCTAGGATAGCAGCAAAAATGAATTTTGAAGACAATAATGTTTTCATCGGGGAAATATTCCAAAATGTCGTTATATCTTTGGAGTGTTTTCTCTTTGCTGGAGGTTTTATAGGCAGATCAACAATATAAAAACATCATGGAATAGTTCTTTGTAGAGAAGAATATTTATTCAGCATTTTTTCCTAATGGCAAGTATTTGCAGTTTCATGAGACTACCCAAAGATTCATATTCCTTTGAGTTTTCACATGCCGAAGGATTAATCTGGAGTAAATCAAAAACACTTTGAAAAATGTAGCAGTTATGAAGATAATATAGTTTTGAGAATTTGTCTTTTTGGACTTTTTAGACATACAAATCATAGTGAAATAATTTTTTTTTGTAAAACAAAAAAATGCCTGTCTATAAAAACTTACATTTATCTTATTATCAATTAAGACCGTCCATGGATTTCATACCTTGATTTTGTATAACTTAAAGGTGAACCAGTGTTTCTGAGGGAGACAGGACATAAAAGACCTGGAAGACATTGAGCTGGGCTTGCCGTTTATCAAGGCAGAAAGGGAAATAGCAGATTTGCACCAGCAAAAATATTAATGCATTATCACATAAGAATTTAAATATTACATATGAGTTCAATTGCTGATAGAGTGGTATTAAATTAATTAAGAAGACCACAATAAGATGCACAGAGTACTGACAGAGTTCTTTCTGTCTTTGTGAGAAACACAGCTCAGGTTTGTTAGATAACAAGAGATAAGACTTTTGACCTGCAGAACTGAGGGTCTGCTCAAAATTGCTTCAAATTTTTTATGACATCTCTTGATAGTCAAAGAAGAGCAGTGATGGCTTAAAGCTATTATTCTCTCTGTTTAGCTAGACCTCTTTCTACTAGAACTGATATTCTACTTGAAGTCACTTTTTTATAACTTCCCAAGGAGGCAAATTTTATTAGAAATATGGCATAGTTATTTTCCCAATCTGCAGCTGCTCAGAATGCTGCCCTCTGTCTAGTTACCTGTTATCCAAACGAATGAAATAACTGAAAGTTTAGGGTTCGAATGTCTATGCGGATCTCACTGTCTGTTTTAATTTCTGTGTTCTTTATTTGTCTTTTTAATGAGATGAGTTTGGATTTTCATTTTAGTTTTTTGATCTGCGGAATCAAAACCTTACAACTCATAGAGAGTTATAAAGCAGGTATGTTTTATTCGCCAGCGGGCGACAGGGTGGATCGCTCCATAAAGGCCCTGCGCCCCCACTCTTTTACAAAGGCATTATTTAAAGTACACACACATACATATTCATTAAATTTAGGATGGGTTAAGCTAATTAGTTCCAAGAAATTTTAACATAAGTTCACTCCCATTCGCGCTCGCGTACTGCCTCCTTTTGGTGTTTGTTAGCACCCTTGTAGACCGTTAGACAAAACAAGGTTAGCTTTTTGCTTCAGACTGTAGGTGTTGCATACCAGTTCCTTCTTATCTTGCTCCAGACTGCTCGCATAGCAGGCACTGCAAGGCCTTTGCTGATAGTGTGGAATAGCTTGTTAGTTATTGTAAAAGTTTCCCACTTAACACAGACAAAATGATCTAAACTTAAAGTTTCCCACCTAACACAGAGACAAAATGAAGCTAAGCTTATTTTCTAAAATCTAATTCTTAATACAGAAAATAAATGAATAAATCTAACTATATTTTATATGTTCGCATATCATTTTACTTTCTCTTTTTTCTGGACATAATTTCAAGGCCCATATATTTCAGTTAGGATGTATTTTATGTCTGATTTTTAAAGCTTTACATATTTGAAAGCTTTGGATTTCAAGGATTACTTTGTGGTTTCAGATAAATTATCTCATTTTGGCCTGTTTCCTTTCTTGTTAACCATCACATATTGCAGTTGGTAACACTTCTTACACAGTATTGTTCCTGGTTTTGATATGATCTGAGTTCTATTAGGTTATATTTCCCAACTGAGGGACCATTAGGCCAGTTACATGGATAGTAACAGAAACATTATTTTTTACTTCCATAAAAGTAGCCAAAGCAGAAAATTTTTGCAAATTCTACTTACAATATTCAACAATGCTCTCATCCCTTGAGTCATCAAAAACACTCCAACTTGTTTTGCAAGGAGCCTGGCCAGGCTGCATGTCATCAGAATTTCTTTTTCAGAACCCAGCACTATCTAGACCAGTCTCCAGGAGGTTACAAGCTCATAAAGCTTGTTAACAGCATCTGCAACAGGTTATTTGATATAATTTCTGATTAAAAGATCTTCCTTGAATACGACAAACTGAAACAAAACTAGAAATGAACTCTAATGGATCACTGACAAATATATGCCAATGGTCAAGATCTCAAAGGAGAAGGGAAAAAAATGTATTAAAATTAATTAATCTCACATAAAAATGTATAAAGAAATCATACATAATTACACTACAGAAAATGCGTTTCAGATGCTTTCCTTTGAGAAATTTCCCTCTGAGAAATCCCTTCTTATACAATGAAACACATTGATGTCACAGAGGATGTGATGGATGGGAAAAAAAAAAGTTTTCATTTTCTTTTCATTACAACGAATACTAATGCATTATGCATGTCAATGCATTTAAAAATCATTTAATTTAGAAAATATTCTCCTCACAAAAGCTGCTTCAGCACTCAGCGTTCTAGGTGGGGGGGGGGCGGGGAACAAAAAATACCACCATAGTGGGAAAAAAAAAAATCAATATTCTTTTCATAGAGTATAACGCTTCTCTGGGGTTTCCACTTAATATTTTTAGTTTACTCTCAGTTATTACTTTTATACATTATTGCTCCATATACAAAATATAGACCTTACCAATTCTTCTCATCAATTATCCAGTCCAGATTTATACACAAATCTTTATGCTTTCAATCTATATTTTTACTGAATATCAATCTTCTCTAAAGAAAGAGAAAGAGCTGGTCCTTTTCTGAAGAGAATGTGCACAGCATTTACTTCATCAGTGTTTAACATACACTAGTTAAGTATTCAGATATTATTTATCTTCTTTTGTTTTTTTCTTTTCAGTGTGGAAACAAAAGACAGTGTTTGAGGAAGGCAGTACTCACAGTTCAAATAAATAATTTTTAAGGTAATTCTTGCAGCACTGAAGCATTTTCCTTCTCTCTGTGCATCAAACTGACAATTTTGATGAAAGATAGAGCTGCTGTTGCTTCCAATTTTTTCTCAAAATAATGCTTTTTGATTTCTTTGTAAGTTGTTCTCTTTTATGTTTACTTAACTTAATTATGCAAATCAGAGAATTGGACTCGAAAGTAGGTGTGGCCTAAAGTTGTAATTACTCACAAAATCCCAAAGACTTAGTGAGGAGAAACTATTTGATGAACATGATCTATGTAGCTGTCATTTGACAAAAAAATGTGGTCATAACATGTCTTTGTGTATTCCTGTTTTGTTTGCTTCAGGTAAAGACGAAGTATGAGCATGAGACAAACAAAAATTTTAGTATTGAGTTTTTTCTATAATTTATGAAATTGAAACTTAAAATTATTTTAATGATCTTCAACAATCTAGTCTATTTCAGAAAGTAAAAATTCTGTTTATGCTTTAAAATAATCCAAAAGCCCTTATATTGAACTTGGAAGAAAATAAAATAGGACAATAACAAAAGTGGAAATGGAAAACTAGAAACTAATTTTCAAACGTAAAGGGGAATTTCTCACATGGGAGTATGAAAATATGGAATACAGAACATAAGAAAAAACTAGAAGCCAAAACCTTTCTGGACATAATCATTGCATGTAACCATTCCAAACTGGCAGCATTTGGAAACAGTCAGATTTTTTTTTTTTTTTTTTTTTTTACACTTTATAGCTTTATAATGTGATGCAAAAAGCTCAAGGCTTTAATCCAGCCTGGACAGATTTGATTCCAAGGTCACTGAAAGTTCCTTAAGTATTGAGGATGACTGCACTTATGAGAGAAGAGAAGACTCGGACAAGCATGAGCTTTTCCAGAAGCAATAAGATCTGGCATTAGAATAACTTCTTGAAAAACAAAACAAAACAAAACAAAACAAAACAAAACAAAAACAAAAACAAACAAAAAAACCAAAAAAACCACAAAACCAACCACACAACCAAAAACAGAGGCTTGTGCACAAACACACACACACCCCTGCACACACAATGGAAACTACAGTTGTAAAATACAAAATGAACTTTTGGGAATAATTCCCATGATTCTCATCTCTAGTTTTGATAAGTTATTTCAGCATTTTTTCCCACATGTAAAAAACTAGTCTCTGCATTTTCACTGATGATATCTAACTGAAACTAGCAGCACCTGCTTCACAGTTTTTGCTGCCATAGGCAATCTGGAAAATATTCATGCAGAAGAACCTTCACTGGCACAATAAATGGTCACTTAATAATTTGCTGGCCTAGGCAACTATCAGTTCTGCCTGTGTGGTTGAACCAGTTCTAAGAAGCAGTGATGCCTCATATGTTTCTTCTTATCTTGCTTTTTTTGTGTGACTCTGCTCACTATAGCTGACTGATCCTCTAAAATAGCATTAGTTCAGCTGACTTATCCAGCTACAAAGGTGGATCCCTTCCCAAATGTTTTGGGTTGCAAAAAATCTCTTGGTTTCTAATCACTTAATTTAATTTTATTCCCTAGTTTGCCACTGGACTTTCGTTTTTTGGTAGTGAACTCGGTGTTCAGTCTCTTGACTTCATTTCTGTCACTGTGCTGAATTTACATTAACCCCTCTACCATTTTTTTCTTCCCTCATATGTTCTTTAATTCCTTATTTTACTGTCTCTTTCCTTTCCTTTCACCATCTGGCAGGCTACTACTTTCTTGTCACTTTGCCTGCCCTGCAATAGATGGTGTGCACTCTGATAGCCCTCAAGCTACTGATAACTACTGCATTTCTTTTTCTGCATGTCAGGAAGCCACAGACTTAAACATACAATAAATAAATAGCATAAAGTATTAGAAAACTGTGAGTTCTAACATTCTTCCTTTCTTGCTTTCAGCTCCATCCTAATCCCTAGAGCAAGACTGTTACACTTCTACTTAAGAAAAACTATGCCATAATTAAATGGACCCTCAATGTCCGTTTTAAAGTGTCATTTTTTTCATAGCCAGTGACAGTAATTTTGCAAAGGAAACTAATTTCATTATGTTGACATTTCGTCCCATGGGTCAGAGAACACATTGTCTTGAAAGATCTGTGTTTCCTTTTGTCCTTCAAATCCTGATCTTCTGTAATAATTTTCTAACCTGGGAAACAATAGTGAAGACTTTTTTCTTCAGTCAATGAGTGTTAAGATTTAAAGTAAAACCAATAATATTAATTGAAAAAAAAAAATATTGTATTACCATAATGTATTGGGTTTGCATGGCAAGGTTT
>NW_010305738.1:0-12515 GCF_000700745.2 Antrostomus carolinensis
CTAGCCAGGGCCAACCCACCACAGTCTTTTTGGCACCCAACGAAGGGCCTGAGAAATTTGAGATAAGGCTAGTAACAGAGAGGAGAGGTAATGGGCAAAACATGGACTGAACATGGCTAAAGAGTGATGAATGGGACAATTGTGGGGCATTCCTGAAGAGACAAGGGGTGGATTGTGTGCAGATTGTCCACTTTTGCCTGGTGTTGTGATGGTGTTATTTTGATTTTGGTGTGGGGAATTCTTCTTTGTTGATGTGAATGATTTTGTGAAGATTGTGTGATGATTGTGAATTTTAATGATAATTCTTAAATATGTGATTCACAGAGGCGAGGGCCACAAAACGGCACTCTGAGGGCTGCTATAGGGAAAATTAACTCCATCCCAGCCAGACCCAATACAGCAAGGATTTTGGAATAATTACAAGGAGTCATGTTGCTGCTTAAGCTTTTGTAAGTTTCTAAAAAAAGTCTTACTCAAGGTCTACTTTATTCATATTTGTGTGTTTTCTTTTTGATTTCTTTACTCATATATAGCCTTCCTCTACTTACCACATCCATCAAATTGTGCAAGATGGTGTAATGAAACTACAAAAACTGAAAAAAGAAGCTTAGAAAAAATAAAAGCTGGTGGCCTTTCTTTTAAAATCAAAGAACTCAGAGAACCAAGAAAAATTACTGCAGCAAAAAATGGTGATTTCTACAGGGAATTTGTCCCTTATCTCTCTCACAACGGAACCGTGGTGAACGGTCTTAAAAAATTAAACCATGTATGTCAAAATGAACACAGGAGTGAAGGGATAACAGTGCAGGGGATGTATTTGTTTTTAAAAAAGGCTATTCCGTGGAAGGATTTTAATGAAACTAGTAATATAGCCTTACACATATTTTTTTGAAACAACTTAAGGTTTCAATATTGTGTTGAAGGGTGAAGGTGTAATTTTTTTATTTTACCTTTATTTTACAGAGAAGGAAGGAAAATTTATGCAGTATAGCTGACTGTGCCCTTTGGTGCACCTTCTCCTGTGTTAGATACTTGCCCTTTTTTTCAGCAATGTTTGTGAACCATAACAACAGATAACAGCTTTTTTTTGTTGTGTTTTAAAAAAAAAAAAAATTAGAACTGTTTAATACCTCTCCCCTCCTCTGCTGTGATGCCTCTCATTCTGTGGCAGCAAGCTGGGTGCAGTATTTCAGAGGCCTGGGTAGGCTGTGGTGGGGGAGAAAACAAGCCAGGAAAGGAGGTTTTTGCTGACTGAGAAGCAGGGGAGAGAGCACAAGTGAGAGCTGCTCTGCCTGCGTGTGTCTTCAGAGCAGGGAAGGGATGAGGCTACGCTGCCATTAGTCCTGCTTCCCAGAAAAGTGATCCTACTTCAGGAACCCCATTAGTACCGAGTAAGCTCTAAGTGCAGCCACTCTGGGAGCTTGGAGAGTCCTCTACAGAGTCATTTCATGATACTGATGTGCCTTTTCACATCCTCATTCTCCTTATTTGATTTAGTCCAATGGTTTTAAATGATGCCATTGGAGGTGAACTGCTCCAAGTAAGAATCAGCACAAGGGCTTAAAACTTATAGACTCAGTCAATGCCTTGATGTTTAAGAGTGCTCTAAACCTAGCTTTTTACATGTGCTAGAGGACTCATAATATGCCCCTCTTAAAAGGCATTCTTGTCAAGGAATATGTACCAATCATGAAAGCTATTTTTTTCCTGAAGTTTTAGATTAGATCTCCTTTTTAACACAATAATGAGCAATTAAGTTGGCAATATGTCTTAATATTATGTCATTTAATTAAAAAAGTGAATATTGGATTAAGTGTTGAACTGTGGGTGCTCAACCATGGCTACAGGGCTGTGCAATCAGACAGGCAAATGTCTCCAGCTTTAGTTTTTGTTTTTGTGAAGGTTATGAGTACCCTTCTTTCACTAGTCATTGCAGCTTAGACCTAAAGTTACAGAGGGCTGAAAATGGCTAGAAGTCCACTGACATGCACCTCACTTGTGTACTAAAACTGAGCATAACCGATGTTCCTAACGCCACGAAATATGACCCAGTGAGTGGTGCAGATGCCTGTGCTTGGGGACAGCAGGGCTGGCCCTTGTCAGGAGGAGGTTGCTGCCATGTGCCCCAGCCAGGTCCTTGGGCTCCCCTTTCCAATAAAGCCACTGCCCAGCAGCATCCTGGCAGTCTTTTCAATAGCTGAAATACAAAGACTAAGTTCATGAACCACTTGCAAGGTTCTTCAGGAAGGGAAAATATGCATCATCCTCTTCTGAGAAAGGACAGAAAAAAAATCGGTGAAGGCACATTTCAGCTGACTATGAAGTTACAATAATACATAGAGCATAAAGAAAATTAGTAAGCTTAGGAACACTGTGTATGCCTGTCTCATTCTCAGCAATTGCTCCCTTTATTATTCTTGTTAAACTGAAAACAGGCAGTCAGAGATAATAAAAGATCTGTAATATTTTGTAATAACGAAGCTTAATGCATAGCAGAAGATACGAAGACTTCAGTAAATTAATACAGAAAAGTTTAATAATTTCCTTATGAATCTAAGGAAAAAGGGAAGATTTTACTGATTTACATTGCTACATGTTTGTTTTAAATCTCTAGTTCTTGTTTACTGTGCACTGAATGCATTACTGAAGACGTGGTGATAGCTGGGTGTTCAACCATATGCATGCATGCCTTTGTAAAAAAAGTGTTTGCTGTCGTTACCGAGTTGCCCTGGGAGACAGGTTGTGGCAGGCTTTTGCAGCTCTTCTCAGTGACTGACATTCTCTGGGCATCAAGGTGAAGTGTCCTGATACAGAAACTGGTGTCGAGATACAAAGCTGAGAGAGAGACAGAGGGAGGGAGGGCTATTTTCATGGTGCCAGATCTGAAAGCACATTGGGCTGACAGTGCCTGAGACTGGGAGGGGGAAAGTTTCGTAAAATGTGTGCTTCAGCAATGCAACAAGAACAAACTGAGTAATTTTTGATAACCAGAAAAAGCCTAATCATTTTTAAACTCCGAAGTAAATAGCAACAGTTGAGCAGTGGCTCTTAGTATCTGCAATAATACTTTGGACCTGACCTGCTATGAAAACAGCAGTTTTTTCCAAAGTCCAGTTTGTGATATTGACCCAGCAAAAATGAACTCAGAAAATTTTTCTTCTATGGCACAGGTGTAATGGAACCTGTATATCTGTATGGTGTTCCACTGGCTTTCCTCATCAAGGAGTAAATAAACTTCAAGGTAATTTTTAATCTCAATGTAAATTGGATATTGCTATATCATCTGTAGCAAGAATCAGCAAACAAGTAGGCACAGGGAAAATTTGCAGAGAAACAGTACCGAAAGAAGGCAAGTTCTTGTCCAACAATTAGTCAGACATTGATGGAAATGGTAGATTTGATTTGTTTTAAGGACTATTCCAATGAGTTAGTAGTGAAGTGGTTTATTTTTTCAGCACTCACAGTTCTTGCTTCAGCAGAAGAGTGCCATTTCTCTCCTCTGCTACACCTTTTGTACACCTGTGGGTAAATCTATACTTGTGTTCTTATTGTTGCTTGTTGTGTGTGTTGTCATTAACAAGGAGAACACAGGATCCACCCTTATCATTGCCACAGAAAGCAGTGAACGTGCAAGATGCTACCAGCCCCGCAGGGAACTTGGAACTACTCTGCTCGTAGCTCTGCTTCAGTATGATCCTGGTCAAGCTACCCTGTTGGCTAAAGGACCACTTGGTGGCACTAGAAATTATCTAGAACTGGAGGTACTATGTGCAGCACCATTTCTGTAAGGCTAGCTGCTCAGATCAGCTGTAAATGAAGCATTATCTGTCTTGCAATCCTACTGTGAATGAATACTTTAATGGAATAGCTTAATAAAAGATCTTTGATTGGCTGGTACGATAGTGCTAATGAGAGTAACACAGCCTTTTCTAAACTTTTTGGGAAGGAATGTGGTGTCCATCCTGGAACTTCACATGTAAAAGGGGAATTGTGCTGGCAGAAGGGCAACTGAGCAACCTTCAGTCTTGACCACCAGGGAAAGGTGGAGAACTGGAGCCACTGCAGCCAGCAAGCAGCTCACTTCAGAGTCTTTCTGCATGCCCAGCTCTGAATTATGGGGGGTTTATTCTGTCCTCCATCTCCATCTTCCAGCTCAGGGGACTGAATACCCTGATAACTGGTCTGGCTATTTAAGACCAAGGCAAAGAAGGCATGAAGTACCTCAGCCTTTTCCTCATCCTTGGTGGCAATGTTGCCCTCTGAATCCAATAAAGGATGGAGATTCTCCTTGCCTCTCTTTGTTGTTAATGCATTTGTAGAAACACTTTTTGTTATCTCTAAGAGTGGCCAGATTGAGTTCCAGCTGGGCTTTTGCCTTTCTAATTTTTTCTCTGCATAACCTAATGAGATCCCTGTACTCTTCTTTAGTTGCCTGCCCCTTCTTCCAGAGATGGTAAACTCTCCTTTTTTTCCTGAGTCCCAGCAAGAGCTCCCTGTTCAGCTAGGCAAGAAGGAGAGGCAATGATTTCTAACTTCATGTGACAAAGAAATCTTTCCAAAAGTAAAGGGAGTATGAAGATCTGTAGGGATGATTTTCAAGAATTCTGCAGATAGACTGCCATAGCAGATCACAATGTCATTCATTAGCTTAAACAGTCTGTATCCTTCTCCAGTGTTTGCTGTATTCAGAGACAATCACATCCTTGCTTAAAGACCATTTTTACTGGCTGCAACAAGCTGAGCTTCTTCAGTCCTCTTACACAAAGTTAGGTCTCCATCACTGAGCTCAGAAGGGGTTAATACAAATTGCAAAATTGCAAGGAAGACGTCTATGAAGACGAAAATGCATGGCCAAAATAGTGCAAGAAAGCTATGGTTTCTGAAGTGCTGGATTAGATAACAGTCTTTCAGACTATTTGAAAGGAACTGATTTCTTCTCTGAAGGGCTCCGTGTGACAGATGGTGTTTGTCAAAAAGCAGCATGGTGTCCTTTTACAAATTTTGGCATAATCCTATCCAAAAGTTTTTCATTTTATACAGATAGGCAGGTGGGTTCAGTCTTATCTATGCAACTGATTAAATCTAAGGTAATTTCCAAGATATGGTTATTACGCTGTTGGTGCATACTGTGACCCCTGCCAAGCTGCACAAGGTGATGGGAGTGGAACTGACAAGGTTCAGTGGAGCAGTGTCAGGGTGCAAATGCAATGCCACAGGAAGCCATGCCTTTGTGCACTTTGGAATGCTAATGTCAGGCATGTGGGTGACAGGGAGCTTTTCTGGCTGGAGAACATTCAGAAGACTGCCTGCATAGGAGTTGTAAGAAAGAAACATGCAATCTTGCAGCAGCACTGACAACTATATTGTTAAGGGAGGGTAAAGAAACTAGTAACTTTGCCAGATACCTTTTGTTGGGGAAAAAACACCACCTCAAACCTTTTAAACATCTATAAAGCATATTTATGTGGGAGTGTGGGGAACATGGCAGCTTGCAAACCAGGGCCTTAAGCACTGAACCAGCGGATGACCCTTGTTTAGAATATCAGTTAAGAATGTGGTAAACTTTGAAAAGATTTCCATTCTGCCTAAACTTCAGCTGCTGCACAGTTCTAACTGCATCTGAGTACACACTTAAAACCTGATTCAGCAAAGCACTTCAGTGACTTATTTCTTGTTCAGTGATTTTCCTCTTTGACCTGAGCTACTCTGCTCTTATGAACTTAAGAATAGTGTAAGAAGCTATGACAAGTCAGTCTCCCTTTCCTGCAAAGCTCCCTAGGTATTTGCTTCACCTTAGATACCTTGATTAAACACATTAATTTGTGAAATTGCTGGTTGCTATTGGCTTGTCAGTCAACTAGAAGGATTCTTGACAGGTTCACTATGTTCTGCTGCAGACTGATGCAGAAAAAGGAATCAAAGAGCAAGAAGTATAATACATCTGATCACAATCAGAGCAAAAACTCAAAAGAGAGGAGAAGAGATCTTAGCTTGTAGTGTCTTAAACCTGAGTCTCCCTTGGAGGGGTTCTTTTGAGTGGAAGCACTTCTCAACCTGTTAACCGCGTAACAATTTCAGTGCTTTATCATTTCACCTGTGTTTCACCTGTCATTTGGCTGAGTGTTTGTGGAATTTGGCACTGCAAGTTTTGGGGTCTGTACTTTTAAGTAGTGTTTCTGCATGTTTACAGTTCACGTTAAGCTGCCAAATGTTCTTGTAGGCATCTAAGTACCTATGTCACAGTGCAGTATCAGAACACTGAAATATAACGGTGGGGCAAAAAAAGTCTGTACAGTATTTATGCTGTTTGGTTTTTAATTTATATATAATTTTTGTTTGTTTTTGATAAAAACTATTCAATGTCAGAATTAAAGAACATGAAGAAAAGGATTTAGAAAGCTAACTGTGGAGCCAAATTGGCATGATTGTGTTCACCCCTTTTTTGCATTTTGCTTGAGAAACTACTGTAGTACAAAATTCTCTGGCAGTGGTTGTTCTCTAGAGATTTCCCATTAAAAGTTTTTATGCTCCACAGTGTAATGCAATGACTTTGAGAAACAGACAGAACAAGGAAATCTTCATATAGTTATCAATAAAACCCAGAAAAAATATTACAAATACAAATCATAACCAGTTTGTAATTTTTGACTGTTTCAAACTTTTGACTGTATTCAAACTGTTTTTCTGGGGTTTTTTTTTGTTGTTGTTTTTTTAATGAAGTATTTTACTACCCTTTTTGAAGGAAAACAGAGAGGAAAAAAAAAAAAAACCCATCCTAAATCTAGAAACCAGTGAACTTCGAAAAGAAGCATAATTTAAAAGAGAGCTCTTGGTGCTCTCTAGATACTATAAGCATCATAAATAATACTCCAAGGAGCACTGGCATCCTTTTCAAACCTCAGCATACTTTACTGTTTGGAAAAGTTACAGCAGAGGTACATGGCCTAATGATATTAAAATGTATACATATCAGGAGGATATCCCAGTATCTGAAATATGTACCATCCCATATGCCTTTTGTCATTAGCTAAACTTCAGTGGATGGCAAAGAGTCCATGAGGACCTATCATGCATGAGTAAGCCACATAATAGCCCTTGGCAGCAGCTGGATGTTCTTAGCAGGTTCCTCAGGAAATGGTGCTCTTCCTCTTTTCCAGCAGAAGAATTAAGTCTGGAAGAGTCTGGGGAAGAGCCAGTCCTGCAGTAGCTGAGAAACAGGGAACAAGTTATTCCCATATTCGTACCTTGTTTTTCACAGAGAATGTAATCAATGAGCAACCATCCCAATACTGGTAAAACTGCAAGAAAATGAAAGTTTGTTTTCCACTAACTCCAGACCAGTTGCTCTTTCTGGGGTCCTGAGCAGTCAATTTACATAGTTTGTCTGGTGGTTCTGGGTGAGGAATATCAAGAGCTCTTCCTTTCTCATCTGTCCCATCCAGTCCCATCACCTGTCTCAAGGAGCAACATTTCAGGCTGTTCTGGCCCACTTCTACTGTCCCATCTTAGGCTCAGCTGTGGCAGCACCTTTTGTTGAGGGTCTTACACAATGTTCTCAATTAGCATCTTCCTCCCCAGCCTCAGTTAAAAGATCCATCTGCCCGGCATGTGTTCACTGCTCACTGCTTCCCTGACTGTCCTGGCCTCCCACAAAACTGTGATACCTTCCAGCTCCTGCTGACAAGTCTTGGCTGCACTTGTGGCCTTTGCTTGTAGCTGTCACAGAAGAACAACCCTCTAGACCTCAGAGACAGGGTCTGACATCCACAGCAAGAAAGGAGGAAAAAAAGCAAGTGGGAAAACTTGCACTGTCTCCCCCAGCAACTCAAGAGAGGCAGAGACAGAAATATGAAAGGAGCAGAGTTCAAAGACAGTGACAAACGTTCATGCTTTCTCTGGGGAGGACTATCACAACTTCTTCTGTAATGACCAACCCACCTTAGTTGATAGGAGGTAGCAGCTCCAACCGTTCCTCCAGTGAGGTGCTTGCTGTGTCTGTGGTATGCTCTGTTGGCTGGCTCTCTGCCTCTCAACCAGAGATGTTGTAATAGACAGACGCAGAGATTGAGCCTGAGATGCAGTGATGACTACAACAAGACTACAGTCAGCTGACGTGAGTGAACCCAAGTCACTTAAAGGTAAGTATTACCGTGGAAATACCCGTTCTCTGCATCCATGAAGGGCAGACTAACAGGGTGGCAGCATTAAACAGCAGGGAGGAAGAATCCACTTGAACATCAGGAGTGATTCCTGATGTTATCCAAGCCCCAGAAGGAATCATCCCAGGAGGGTGTTACTCTGCCCTGGGGGTCTGTGGGAGCAGGTCAGATATGTACCTGGCTGGAATCACTATGGTGGTGCTGCTTCAGCTTCATAGCAAGGGAACAATTACATTGATTGCAGCTCCTGCTAAGCTTTATGATTTTACAAGTGTATTGCAGTGTGCAGGAGAAAAAGAGGCTCTGCAATATCTCAAAATATAAAGTGTTCCCACTGGAACCATGTCTAATTAGATCAGCCCCTCCACCCCCTGCCAAAAAAATCACTCAAACTAGGAAAAAGTGGAATCAAATGCTGGAACAGGACTGAGGAGGCAGAGCTGTACTGAGGAAGAAACATTGTCATAGAGGAATGTCTCATGCCGCTCCAGAAGAAACAACATTTTTTTCATCTAGAAAGGCACAAATTTTAAAGGCTTATCAAGTGACATTAAATGGTGACATGATTAGAAGACAACCTAACAGTCTGCAAAAATGAAGACAACAGCAACAATGAATCTACCCAGGATTCTAATTTCTGGCTATGTTGCATATTATGTTTATTTGTAACTTTATTGCCCTACTGGGATTATAACCCCTCTGTTTAAGAATTACAGGCCCCTGCCTGATAAATTACGAAAGACTATCTCAGAGCAGGAGTAGAGAATGAAAGCTCTGCAACACAGATCATTACAATCAAATAGTCTTGAAAGGAGACATTAAACTTTTAAATGGCATTAAAGCTCTTAAATCAGAAAGAAAGATGCAAAAGCAAGGATGGGAGGAAAGGATTCACGAGAATGGAAATTTCAGTATTTCACCTTCAGAAAGAAAATAATAAGTTGTTTGGCAGGTATTATTGCCCAAGACCCCTACTTATAGTCTGTTCTATGTTTAGCACAGGACTGAATATCGATTCATATTCTCTAAGTAATGCAGCTCTGCTAAGAGGCATTGATCTAGGTTAAATGACATTTGATGTTTAAAAAATCGAGAGTACTCGGAGATGTCTTAATAAAGCAAGGTCAGGAAGGAAGTTAGGCCTTTATGGCAGACTCATTTTTTTTCCTCTACACTCCTCTGATTACGGCTGAAAAGTAATAATTTTTATAAGCAAAGTATTTCATATTAGAAATGACAGTTTCTGTACAGTGTGTGGAGAATGGAGAATCTCCCCGTGCATACCAGAAGGGGTCACTGTTGAAAGCGAAATAATCTTCACCAAAACTATCAAGAAAGTGCAACTACCTGAGCCTCTACCTACAGAGTAATAAAAATCCATGTAACTGCTTTTCTCCATCTTCCTGATGTATAATGCCCTGTCATGAAATAGCTCTAAGATGTCCAGTCTTAACTGAACCTTATACTACTGATCTTGAGAGGAATAAGTGCATGTTTAAAGACTCGAAATGAAAAAAACCACTCCAGCCCTGCCCAGATCTGGAATAGTTGTTTAATGGTTAGAAAATATTTGTACAGAGCTGTGCAGTGATGAAGTTATAGAAATCCTAAGTGCTAAGACATTGAACACATGCAGCAATCTTGCAGTCTTTTGTATGTACATACGTACATGATTCTCGTCTGCAAAGTAGTTGAACAATATTGGGAGACTATTTACCTCCCCAGAAGAGAGACAAATGTGAAACTCTGGGAAACACCTTTTAAATCTACACAACATATGTTTCTTTAGGAGTTTGGAAGGGAGTGAAGACAAAGATTCTTGAACT
Source organism: Antrostomus carolinensis (assembly GCF_000700745.2). Lineage (NCBI taxonomy): Eukaryota > Metazoa > Chordata > Aves > Caprimulgiformes > Caprimulgidae > Antrostomus > Antrostomus carolinensis. The sequence goes on from NW_010305738.1 coordinate 9,986, forward strand.
GATGTACCTTATTAGATGGAGCTTCTTTAGAAATACTGTGCTTTGCATATTTTAGTTTCCTTTGTCGCCATAGCTACTTGACATCATTGACTTTGGCCACAATCTGCTGAGGATGACCAGCTCTTCAAAAATCAGTGGTAAAATAAAATGCTATAAAAACATTCAAGAAATTCCCCAGAGATTATATATCCAGACCTCTGATTTATTTTTTCACTGAACATAGCATATTGTAAGGGGAAAAAACCTTTGAGATATTTTTTAAATTTCAGTGATTGAAAGTCCATCATAGTCAAGTAGGTCATTCCTCTAGCAACACTTAAGAAGACATTGACAATTTTATGACATTTTGGTCTTATGCAGTGAACAGCAAGCAACCTGAGGCCAACAGAGGCCCAGGGCAGTGTGGTGCCTCTGCTGTGAGCTTGTCCCACCTGCATGGGAACATGGCAAGGAAGATCTGTGGTGGGTTCTGGGTGGAGAAGGAGCACACTCAGTAGCAATACTTTCTCAGCCAGAGGTAAGGAAATGGGATGTTTGGACAGAAGGATTTCAAGTTTGAAATAACAAAGTTGCAGAAATTGGGAAAAAGGGGTTTTAGAAGGACAAGTGAATTTGGAGGGAAAAAGGAACATTGGCAAGAGTGCTTGGAGAAAGAAAGGGTGATAATGTGGTTTTCCTCATTTTATTTGTCTTTTTTTTTTTTTTGAGAAGACAAGTGCAAATTTAGTGATGCAAGCTATCTGTTCCTCCAAATAGAAAAGTACAACTGCGCTGCTTGCTTGTTTAGCACCCTCATGAATAGTTTGTGGAATAGGAAAGTTATTACTCACATCTTCTGACATGGAGACATCACCTGGAGTTTTTCTCAGATACAGAACAAGAAAGATTACCAGACTTACCTGTCTTGAGTGCATTATTATTATTACCAATTTTGCTAATTCTGTCTGTAATAGGAATTGCTTTGTTCTGAGTGTGACACCATGTAAGTGTAGAACCTGTATAAAGAGCTTGCCCTTAGGAATTACTTCTGTCATCAGCATTCACCGTAATTGAGATAAATTTATGTTCATAAAGTAGCAAATGGCTACAATGAAGTAAACAGAAAACAGAGTATTATTTTTTTTTTAAATAAAAAGCATTCATATTTAAGTTCCCCGTTAGTATTGTTTGGTAATCTTCTGCATGACTAGTTTTGTGCTTCTGCTTGATGCTGGTTCCTTCATCTTGGCACATTTTAAATTTCTACAGCACCATGTGCTGCTTGCCTCATTACACAGGAGTGATCTATGACAAGCAGACTTGTTTACACACGCAACCATTTCTAGGACCTTGGAACTGGCAGCAAAAAATAGCATCTTGTGCACAGTCTGTTTTTCCAATTCTCGTGTGCTAGCTTGATCAATCCAGTTGTTTCCCTTGGACTTTTCAGATACAGAAATAGATCATTACAATATGTTCAGCTGATGCTAAGATATGCCAAGTTCCCTGCTTAAAAGAGCAGGGTTCATTTCACAATTCATATCATACTCATGATAGTGCTCAGCAAATAATTGCTTATCATTTGACATTTTGAAATCAAGATTGTCTCTCCCAGAGGGATGCTGCAGCTCACACAAAGGTTATGAGTCTGGTACAGAAATTATTAGGTAAAGAGCTGTGATCTGTGTTAGGCAGAAGAGCACACTATATGGGCCCTTACTTGCTTTAAAATTTAAGTCAAAACTATCTCCAAAATGCCCTAAAAGTATAGCAAAAGAGACGATGATTGAATTTTAGAGGGAAACTGACAGCAAACCATACCTCTATCTGTAGAGCACTAAAATGTCTGTGATTCCCAGGTAGGCCTCTAAGCTATTGCAGTTGTGGAGTGCAAATTGCTTTCCTTCTTCTTCGGACTATCATGACCTGACTACAACCTGAGGCCAAGATGTTTCTAAAATGAAAGTACAGAAGCAAAAGTAAATATTCTCAAATGTGTTTGGGAAACAAACATCTAAGTTAATACTCTGTGTGCCTTGCTAAAGAAAAACATCCTACTTATTTCAAAATATGCACTATAGCATAGCTATAGCTGCTACAGCATAGCTGCTGCATAATTACGGCGTATGTAATTTTTAAAAAAATTATTTGTGCTTGCAATACTGCCATTTGCAAAGATGTCTAGTTTTGTAAACTGAACTTGCAATTTCATTCCTGTCCTCTCTCAAGTTTTGTGTGTGCAGTTCTGAGAAGGAGATAGACTGGTGGACTCAGTTCCTCCCATCCCTGAGGCAAAGGCAGCAGGTTCCACATGGAGCACAGGATCCCCTATCCTCTTGCCACCACGTAAGAGGAGGGGACCTAAAAGACGGAGGGTGGGGGGAATGGAAACAGGTCCCGCCTCAGGGAGTCAGGCGAATCTCCTGCTGTCTTCCCTTGCCTCCTCAGTTACCACTGCACAACAGGTATGGGGCCTTGGAAACTGAGGGCCAAGCAAGTCAGTATGGAAAGAGTCTGTCTTCCACTTGGGAAGACATCCAGGGTGAGTCAG
>NW_010305739.1:0-1163 GCF_000700745.2 Antrostomus carolinensis
TTATTATTATGTTCCTCTGTTATCTGTTTGGTATCTTGCATTTCCAAATCCTGGTCATGTTTCCAAAGTTACATTAACATACAGGTGTTGCTGTTTTTTTTTTTTACTAGCCACATGTAGCTCTTCAACTCTGTCTCCCTTATTGCTCTTCTCCAAATTTTAGTGCTTTCTTTCTATCTTCTGGCACATTAATAATTGGACATCTTACTGTTGTGCATAAATTGGACTCTTTTCTTTGGTTGAAATAAGTAGTTTCTTATGGAATCCTGAACTAACTCATTGAATGAACTAATTATTTTCTATCATATTTCTAGACTTGTCAAATTGCGAATTTTGGAGTTAAGAGAAAATCACTTGAAAACTCTACCAAAGTAAGTGATTGAATATTTACTTAAGTCTCTCTCACTGAAATTGCCAAAAGTGCCAAATATTTTTATTGCTAGCAATGCAATGGTGTCATTTCTCTTCAAGAGTTATTTTTCCCACGGGTTAAATAAATTCTACTGAAGGTTTTTAGCAAAAAATGAATGTATAATGGAAACTGCACATTAGCTGACTGTAACTCAATATCCACAATCTATAACGTGACATTTTAAAATATGAGTTGTAAACAAAACTGGAAAGAAACATAGGAGATAACTCTGGTCTGTGATTATGTGACAATATTGTCCTCATCAGAAAGTAGTCTGATGTATTGAAAACATACTCAATGTAACCTCAGTAGAACAATCTCCCCGTATGATCTGTACTGAAGTTAAATGTATTTGGTGGTTTCAAATATTATTTAGCAACCTGTATCATCAGAATATTGAAGAAATGTCAGTTGGGCAGTGTTTCTTGGTACTATTTACCAAAAAAAGTGAGTTACTGTAGTTTGTTGCTATAATTTGACCAATATTCAAAAGATATTTTGAAAAGGAAACAGTAAAGAAATGAGAAATAAATCTGTACACTTCGCATGCTAAATACAGGGAGTTGCACTGTGTTGAGCAAGGAGTATGGTTTTGTGTTCAGCTCAGCATTCTGTAGTTGTTTTCTGCTTCCTAACCGTCAAAAAAATACCCATGGATTTGGGGGTTGTTAGAAACAGGGGTCGTATGTCCCCAACATAAGTGAGACTTATCGTGGTGGCATTAGTCTGTGTTTATTCAACGTTGCTCCTG
>NW_010305739.1:1175-14237 GCF_000700745.2 Antrostomus carolinensis
AATTGTGTATTATTGAGCTCATTGATAAAGGGCTCCCTTTCCAGCAAGCATTTATCAAACTCTCCTGTGCAGGTGTTTTGCCTGTCATGGGACATGGTGACATTTCCACTGCTTCCCGTGGGCTTTTATCCACAGCACTTCCCTTTTGCAAAGGAAAACTATTTTTTTGTGTGTGTTAAAGACAATGTTCTTTATAGCAGTGGAAAAGACTTTTTGGTATAAACTTTCTGCTTCCTCTGTTCTGAATTGCATTTACTATTTTGAATAAATAAATAAATAAATAAATAAATAAATAAATAAAAATTAAAAAGCTTCAATCTGCTGAAGTGTTTACCTGCATTTAAAAATGAGCACTGTTCAGGACAGCAGATTTGCAGCCTTTGAGGTCTTTATTGTGTGAAAACCTATATCCATGCTGTAGTATATACGTGTTATCTAAGCTGCCTCTTAAACATGACTCTCTTTTACAAGGGAATTGCCTAGTCTTTGCATGCAGAAGGTGCTTGGTGGAATAAATGGGTCCTGAAAGAACTGGAACTCCACAACAGAATAATTTTGATCAAACAGAATATTTTTATATTTCTGGTCTCATTCTAATCCCACGAACGATGAGAATAGATTTGTTACTGGATTTGGTGGGAGCAAGATTGGGATTGTGTGTCATTGTTACTACTAAAAATATATATATTTTCTGTGATAAATGGTGTTTAACAGGCAAATTTTGTCAAGTTTGGCAAGTGCTTGGGAGATTCATACCTGAGTGTTGTGGCCTCTGGTTTCAGTAGCACTGGGTTAAGGTGGCTGAGCATGACTTTTCCCACTGTCTGATTCTGGAAGCAAGAAAGTCTTTTTGATTCTTGTAACCAAGGGAAACATTATTTCTCTGCATGTTTGTTCCCTGTGCTTTGCTATGGCAGAAGACTTTGCTATGTACTACTGAGGTGAACTGGAAAGAAAAGGGTTTGCTTGTGCAAATACTGTCCTTAAACCTGAGAGATAACAGGGACATCTGTGTTATGAAATAAAGGAAGAGGAGGACAGTTGACCAGGTCATTTTTTGCATCAGCTGGGACAAAAATGGGGGATCTGTGCATTTCTGGGCTGCTCCTGCCTTCTAGAGCAGGTCTCTCTGCAAGCAACAAGAGATGCACAGTGAAATGGATGGACAGGAGTTAACACATGTCATGGGGAGTTAATTCAGAGGATACATGTCCTGCTTCAAAGTCAGGGTGAATTTGAGCTCTTCTATAAAAAGGCAGTAGCTACTCATCTAAATCAGCATCTCATTGCATACTGGAGTGAGTCTGGGAAGATGAGGGCTGAGACTGGGAGGTGGGAGGAGGAGAGTGGTGAGGCCATGGGCGAATCCATCCCAGAATGGTCTCAATTGGGAAAGCCCTTTAAGCTCATGGAGTCCAACCATGAACCCAACACTGACCAGTCCCCTATGACTAACCCATGTCCCTCAGCACTGTGTCTACACGACTCTTCAATCCCTCCAGGGATGGGGACTCCACCACTGCCCTGGGCAACCCCTTCCAATGCCTCAGAACCCTTGCAGCAAAGAAATTCTTCCTCACATCCCATCTCAACTGCCCTGGCCACAACTGGAGCCCATTTCCTCTTGTCCTGTCCCTTGGGCCTTGGTTGAACAGACCCACCCCCACCTCTCTCCACCCTCCTCCAAGGGACTTGGACAGAGCCAGAAGGTCTCCCCTCAGCCTCCTTTTCTCCAGGCTAAACCACCAATGTGGCAGGAAGAGCTACAGCAGCATCAGTATGTCATTCAGGCTTTGCAGGGAAACAGGAGAACATTAAATGCCAGACTGTTTTATTTTCTCAGCCAATAAGAGAAGGAAAATTGTGACAAGAAAACTGTGCCTGCGATAGAACGATCTGCAGTCAGGAAAACAAGTGCAGTGATGTAAAACAGAATATAGTTTACAGTCTAGTTGCAAAAAAAAGAGATGCAGAGCTTTTGGGTATATACTGAAAGGCTTGCTCTCTTATTCTACAATTTATTAGATAGATCACAGAATCCCAGGCTGGTTTGGGTTGGAAGGGACCTTAAAGCTCATCCAGTCCCAACCCCCCTGCCAGCAGCAGGGACACCTTCCACTAGACCAGGTTGCTCAAAGCCTCATCCAACCTGGCCTTCAACACTTCCAGGGAGGGGACACCCACAGCTGGTTATATTGGTTGGTTTATCCAATAGTTCTAATGTAAGAGAAGACGTGGAATGGAAGGGAAATAAACAATTTTAATATTATAAATTGGCTTTTAAATAGATGTGAAATGTGCTGTCAGAGAGGTTTAAGTAACCTGCTGAGTAGTATTACCCTATTAAGTGCAACTTAAAAGATGTTGAACAAAACATTATCAAAAAGCAGATGGTTCTTCTGTTCTATTTATAAAGAATTTTTAAAGGAAGCATTTAACATTTTGGCCTAAACAGAAATTAAATATGCTTTGTGATTCCCATTAATTTCACTGTATTTCATACTCAGTCAACAGTCAAGATTGTTGTAAAATGTATCCATAGTAACTGAATGCAAAATGTTCTAGAAGTATTTACAGAAATATCAGATGAAGTAAATCCCGGCTAGAGTTGGCTGAGAAATGGCTCCCTCACCAGAGCAGGGATCTCCAAAGTGTCCCTCTTCAAAACATCTTCTGTTAAAAAATGAGAGCTGCCCCTTGTTAAATTTGTTGACATAATTTTACGGCATCTAAACCATGTCCAAACAAATCATTGAATTCCCAGACACTTTCCTGATAGAAAATCAGTGGAGCATTGTTATTGTAGAAGATATGCCTCACAAGAGAGACCTGGAGCAGCTGGAACAAGTCCAGAGGAGGCCACCAGGATGATGCGAGGGCTGGAGCAGCTCTGCTGTGAGGACAGGCTGAGAGAGTTGGGGCTGTTCAGCCTGGAGAAGAGAAGGCTCCGGGGAGACCTTCTAGCGGCCTCCCAGTACCTGAAGGGGCTCAAGGAAGGGGGGGGAGGGACTTTTCATAAGGGCAATTAATGACAAAACACGGGGAAATGGGTTTAAACTGAAAGAGGGGAGGTTTAGATGAGATATTAGGAAGAAATTCTTCACTGTGAGGGTGGTCAGACACTGGAACAGGTTGACCAGAGAAGCTGTGGCTGCTCCTCCCTGGAAGTGTTGAAGGCCAGGTTGGATGAGGCTTTGAGCAACCTGGTCTAGTGGAAGGTGTCCCTGCTGCTGGCAGGGGGGTTGGGACTGGATGAGCTTTAAGGTCCCTTCCAACCCAAACCATTCCATGATTCTGTGATTCTATGATTGTTGAAAAAAATGTTTTGAAGATTCTTCTGCTTCCTTCTGACAAACATACCAAATACTGGAGATAACATTGGTCTGTCATATGGGGCTGGAGATGCACGGTGCTCTTCAAATGGAAACGTTGCAGGATGTTCCTGTTTTCTGGCAGCAGTACTTTCTCTTCAGAAAATACCATTAAGCTTACAAAAATCTTTGGCATACCAAAAATATTTACATCTTTTGTTTATAGGTCTTTACAATCCTTTTTTGTACAATCCATAATTTGGTTTGATTAATGATTATTGTTTATACCAATTTTGAGGATCATTTGAGCACTTAGAAATATTTGGAAATCTCTGGCCAATATTGCAAATGATTTTCTAATATTTTAGTAAATCTTTAATTTGTGCAACGAAAATAGAAAAATCTGTGTTTTTTCTCTTGAATTTCTGTTAAATGTTTCGGAGCATTTGCAAGATGCCGACCAAGTTTCTTACATTTGAAGAATGTTCCCTCCTAGATCATAGGGTTGTGTCTTGGAGTGAAGAACCAACTAAGATTTTTTTGTTATTTAGATTAAATTGTACTTGATTTTTCTCGCTGTCCCAACACGTGATATAACTGTGTAACAGCTCAGGATGGTGTTTTACAGACGGCGGCTCCGATAGCTCCGTAGCGTTAAATTAAAAAGTAGTCTGGCCTAGACTGTCTAGCCCATAATTTAACCCAACCTGAGATCCAAATTACCAATTTGTTCTGATTTTTTTGGCCAAGCATTCTAGGAACCGTGGCACATACACAAAGCTCAGAGTTGGTTGCTCACTTTGCTTGTTTGGATGTTTGAGGATCTGTGGTTGTGTCAGGACAGCGTGGAGTTATTACAGTAATCGAAGTAAATCACCAGTTCTTTGAACAGATCCAGTAGCTGAATTTCTGACGTGGTTGGGAAAGGAAAGTTCTGAGCACATTTCAAATCTACCAACAAACTCTTTTAATTTATCTGGCAGTCGTATTTAAGCCTGCTGGGGTTACTGCTCCTATGGAAGCTCATTAATTTGCATTGAATTGTAGGTTTTCTGAGATGAGATTCTGTCATAAATATTCATTGCTCATCATAGCAACAAATGGCAGCAGACCCGCCACTCCGAAATGGAATGTTTGGGGACATTAACATCCTATTGAATTCCTGACAGCAATCAAGAATATTTCATATCTCAGGAAAGAATCTGGAAAGCCTACCCGTGCTGTTCTTGCACCGAGCAGCCAGGCAACCCACCTGGATTTTTTTTTCAGGGTTTTGTGGGATTTCTGTCAGTAGAGATTCATAAAATTGATAAATTGTAGAAACCACATTTGTAAATGGTGAGTTGCTGGTGTCTGAGAAACTGTAGGTGCTGGTGATTGATGAGAAAATGCTGGTGTTTGTTGTACTCATCCTGATGACTCAGTTTCCCAGCTGAAGCCGTGGCTTCTCATCTCTTCTTTGGTTTTCTTGACAGTAGATACAGTACAGCTCTTGTTCTTCTGCAGTTCTCTGCTGGTAGGAGATAATGTGGAGACCTTAGCAAGAGGTTGGGTCCCTAGCAGATAATATTAAGGAAAACAAGGATTAATTTTGGTCTTCAGCTATTGCTCAGAATTAATTTGCTTTGGGTAGAGTGAAAATTGTATTTCAAGTTCTCAAGAACAGCCTCTAAAATTGGAAGAACGATGTAATTCTGAAGATGAGAGCAATTAAAAACGGGGTGAAATTTAAAAGTACAGTGTCCAAGGTCATGTACCGAGGGACTAATAGGAATTTATGTTCCAAACGAGGAATTCTTCAATCAGAAATCATATTGGGGAAAAAAACCAGACACGAGTGTATTAGTAGGATGTAAAATGTCTGTGAGTCATGGATCTAATAGAGCCCTGACAATGCCAAATGTTCTTGGTCAAAGGATTGTCGCTAGAGACAAAGAGGCTTTTATGACATTGTATAAAAAATGAGGGAGAGCTCCAAATGAAATGAGGATGTAGAAGAGCAAAGCAAGGTCCTAATCTGATAGGAAAAGTAATGAATGCAGAGTGTATTATGTATGAGATGGAAGAGCCCTGGAAAGAATGTGTTACTTCATCTAAGAAAACAGAAGCTGAGGGGAGATACGCTGGGTTTGTCTCTACACACACGGTCAAGGTGGACAACTTGGAGGGGAAGAACTGTTTCTTCTGCCTGGACAAGGGACAGAGTGTGTGGGTAGCAGAGTAACAAATGAGGATGACCTGGCCATGAGAGGTAAGAACGAAGTTTCCAGAGTGTCATCAGAGTCATCAGTACCTCCTCCCTCCTCCTTTTTAGACTGAAAAACATCACTCTCCGTTTTCCTGAAAGCCAACAGTTGGTTTGAGGTTGGGTCTCCTCAGCGCAGCCGAATGGAGGTGGCACCTGGGGTGGTCCTGGCCCCAGAGCTGCTGGAGGAGCTGGCTGTGGGTGTCCAGATGAGGGGACATAGTGCTGGAATGGGTGTTCGCTCTGCCCTGGCTGTGAACTCCCACCACCCTCTGTCACAGACCTTTAGTCTACACCAGAAAATCGTGGAAAGATTAAACCACACACAGAATCCCAGAACTACCTGGATTGGAAAAGCCCTTTGAGATCATGAAGTCCAACCATGAACCCAACACTGACCAGTCCCCTATGACTAACCCATGTCCCTCAGCACTGTGTCTACACGACTCTGAAATACCAGAATCACAGAATTGCTGAGACTGAAAAAGACCTTCAAGACTTTAAACTTTAAGAGTTTAAACTGGCACAGCACACGTTTCAATCCCAACGGTTCAAACTTGGTGTCTTCCAACATCTAATCTGCTCTCCCCAGAAGGCAAATTTGGGTGGTTATTGAGTAAACTGGCTGAAATCAACCAGAAATGGTAAGTTTTTATCTCAAATGATGTAACTACGTTGTCAAACTCTTCGTGTTGATCAGCACTTTGATGTTCCTTTGAAGATGTTTGCGCCCATTGTTCTGTTGGTCTTTGTTGTTTTAAATCAGTAGGTTTCTGAAATATACTTATTTTCCAATTATTTCCATCCCCTCGGGTTGCAATTGTTTCAGTGCAATCTTCCTAAATTACAAAAATACTTCAGACCTGTAATTTTACTCCTGGTTTGAATCAGGAATGAAAGGACTTTATGGATATCATGATGGGGTTGGGTTTTTTTTTTTCCTTTTGTTAAAATTAGCCATTTTATATTGATGTGTTTTCAGTCTTAAATGTAAATAGTGGTTTTTATTCTCAATTGCGCATTTTTAAGCCTTGATTGTAATAAAATCTAACTACGTGGAAATACTGGGAACATGGTGAAGCCACATGGTATTATTTCTGAGGATTGCTGCTAATAAGTGTATTTGCTGTCAAAATTCAGACTCTACTTGAAAAATCATTGTTTAGAACTACTTATTGTGGGCAATATAATGTAAAGTCAATAATCTGTTTTCCTTTTTTCTGCAAATATCTCAAGTTATAAAGAATCTCTGGGGTTGAACTGCCACTATTTACATTACAACAGTAATTCTGTGCATTTTAGTTCCACAAAAAAATGGGTCTCAAAATTCGGGGAAAAATAAACCTTCCTGGTTTTGTATAATATTTCACTATCAATGCTGGGACATCTTCCTCGATAAAGGATGATGGATACACTTTATTCCAACAAAGCACAGAAAGTCAGTTTCATCTCGAGTTTTCCATGAAAGATAGTTCAAAAAGAAATGGAACCAGGAAGGTGCCGTCTATGAAGTTTTTCCTTCTGGATAAGGAGTGAAGGTGTAAAACCAGTATTTTTGTGCATGTGTAATGAAAGTATCTGTCATGGCTTCACAATTAAATATATATTGTAAAAAACTTCAAGGGAGGGCAGAGAATCCTATTTTTCACCCAGAAGTATTCGCTTATGAAATTTCATAATATGGAATTATTTTCGTCCTTTTTTCTGAAAATAGAATGTGAAAAATTGATATTTTTCTCTAGCGTTCTTTCTTTTTTCTTTTTTCTTTCTTTCTTTTTTCTTTCTTTATTATTTTTTCTTTATTTATTCTTTCTTTATTCTTTCTTTTTTCCTTCTTTATTCTTTCTTTTTTCTTCCTTTTTTTTCTGTAAATAGAATGTGAAAAATTGATATTTTTCTCTAGCATTCTTTCTTTTTTCTTTTTTCTTTCTTTCTTTTTTCTTTCTTTATTATTTTTTCTTTATTTATTCTTTCTTTATTCTTTCTTTTTTCCTTCTTTATTCTTTCTTTTTTCTTCCTTTTTTCTTTTTTCTTTTTTCTTTTTTCTTTTTTCTTTTTTCTTTTTTCTTTTTTCTTTTTTCTTTTTTCACTTTTCTTTTTTCTCTTTTCTTTTTTTCTTTTCTTTTTTCTCTTTTCTTTCCTTTTTTCTTTTTTCTTTCTTTTTCCTTTTTTCTTTTTTCTTATTTTTTCTTTCTTTTTTCTTTCCTTTTTCTTTTTTCTTTCAGTTTTTTCTTTCTGTATTTTTTCTTTATTTTTTTCTTTCTGTTTTTTCCTGTCCATTTTTTTTCTTTCAATTTTTTTTCTTTCCCTTTCTTTCCCTCAAAATTAGAGCTAGAACCATAGAAATTAGAAGCTCTCTGAAATGGTGGTGGGAAGTATACATGTTTCTTTTTGTTTCCCCCTGGGCAATTAATTAATTAATTAATTAATTCGATTTTACAAACTGATTAAATTGAAAATTTTGAGAGTCATGGGTTATTATTTCTTGTATTCCCTGGCCAATCACCTAGCGATACTGTAACTCTTTCATACCTGAAAAATAAGCCATAATATTAAATGCTGCACTGGGAATGACAAACTTTTAATTAATTCCACTACCGAGCCACTGTGTAGATCTGCACCAGATTGATGTGCCCTTTATCCACAGACAAATCAGAGCGTGGAGGTTGTCCTGGTCCTGGTGTGATGGTCGTAAATCCATATTTGTTGAAATTACTCGTAACTCTTATTTATAGAATTATAGAATCCCAGACTGGTTTGGGTTGGAAGGGACCTCAAAGCTCATCCAGTCCCAACCCCCCTGCCATCAGCAGGGACGCCTTCCACTAGACCAGGTTGCTCAAAGCCTCATCCAACCTGGCCTTCAACACTTCCAGGGAGGAGCAGCCACAGCTTCTCTGGCCAACCTGGGCCAGTGTCTGACCACCCTCACAGTGAAGAACTTCTTCCTAATATCTCATCTCAACCTCCCCTCTTTCAGCTTAAACCCATTTCCCCTTGTTCTGTCACTAACTGCCCTTATGCTGGTTATTTCTTTAAGATGGTGAGACTGTGTATAAGGAGACTCAAAGGATCGAGGTTTCTAAGCGGCATCATAAAAACTGTATAAAAACCACATAGTAATTTGTTTTTGAAATAATATAAAGTGAAGTAGACTAGATTCTTCCTTGGCAGAATACATATAAAATGATAGTAGATGTTTTGCAGAGGTTAAGTTTGCAAACTGCAAGTATCTAAACCTGCAGAGCTACAATTTTTATGCCCTTCTGTTGCTCAGGCTTTATTACAGATTGAGAAATTAAGCAGAATAATGCAGATGAACCACTTCTAGTACAGATACGGGGTGTGCATTGAGCACCGATGTTCCTCTGAAATAATCATTTTAGTAGAAAAAGTGGAAGCTAGCACTTAGGAGCATCCCTGGTGATTTATCAAAATACTGTTTGAAACACTGTCAGGTGAAGTTGTTTTGTTCTTGTTCCCCATTTCCGTACCACTTTGCAGAGTTTTTAAGAGAAGTATCGACGTTTGTTGAGGCTGCAGATCCAGCCTTGCTCGTTTCTTTAGTTTCATCTCAACAGGAACGAGCCATTAAAGATTCCAGAGGATATTCAGACATCAAAAACATCACAGTCCGTTAACCTTTTTCAGATGTGAAATTTGCTGAATAAAAGTGATGATGATTGTTTCCATTAGTGTGAAAATGGATCCATAAAAAGCGTTCCTGTGACTTGAGCCCATTAGTGCCGTTGCCTTCACTCCCATTTCTGTTCCTCCCATCCTCACCGCTTCCAACATCCTGGTTTAGGAAGTAGATTTGCAAAAAATCACAGGTTGTCTGAAGTGTGTTGAAGTCAGTGGAACAGACAATTTATATCAGCTGAGAATCTGTCCAGAGGCATCTAAATATAGGTTTCAAAGCTGAGCTTTAGACTGCTATTTTTTGAAATGCTGCTCCACTTTCTTCTTCGTTTTTTTTATAAAGATGTAAACTGTTTCCCACACTTGGAGATTACAAACATTTTCATCATTCACCATGACCTCTTTCCTTCAAATAGTAACTCTGGCTGAGTTTAATAAACCGTATTCCAGAAGATTTACTAGTTTGGAACTATGTTATTACAATATTGCCAATATTTTAATAAGCACCTACTACTACTTATCTTCCCTTTTGACTTTTAGAAACTAAATATATTCACTACTCAGAGTGCAGGAAAATGTTGTATTGGTTTTTATATTGTTATATATGTTATATATATAATGTTTATATATTGTTTTCTTATTTTAAGAATGCTTTTCCAACATACATAGTGGGTCAAAGTTGTCTGGAAAATCGCTTTAATTATTCTTATCTAAAGGCAGTAATGACATTTTTTTGCTGTATCTCCAGTAAGGGACATGCTGGGAGTAGGTAGAGCTACAACTCCTTGTATTGCAGTGAACATCCACCAGTGCTGCTGCTGCCATCTAGGATAACCCTGATATTACTTAAACTGGAATTAGTGGTTCTTATCTGGTAGTGTTCATTTTATTGTGTCAAATGGGCAAAGGGAAGACGTAGCAGAAATGAAAGCCCTGGATGTGGAGGCCAGTTCCATCCCCTGACTGATTTTGTGTGTGTTTATCACTTCTTTATTTCTTTCAAACTTCAGTTTAACAGATGCAAAAGTGATTTATTTATTTTTTTCCCGAAGAGTTTTTATGACTAGTAGGGTTTAAATTTCAGATGAAGACTTCATAGCACAAAGTGATGGGAGGGGAGAACATTTATAACCATGGAGAATCACCCCAGCCCACCTTACCCTCATTATGTTCTTCATTAGACCAGAACCCTGAGCTCCTCCCAGTGCAACTGGGAGCTGAACACACACAGAGTTCACTCTGACTGGTATTAATGAGATCTAATTTGGTTGTGCTTAGGCTCTGTGCTCTGCTTTCTCAGGTGTGGCTGCTTTATGGTGTGCAGGGAAATTGTTCATTATACTCATAACACCCTAAGTCAGTATCCTTTTAATTTTACTTGATTAAAAAAAAAAAATCATAATCAGCAGAGTAAAAATGCCTGCACGCAATTCAAACTGCAAGAGGAATTAAACAGAGAGAAGATGACCTGCCATGGCCACTGGAGACCTTTTTCCCTGGGGACTACAAGAAGCAGATGTTTCTCAGCTGCAGATCTGACGCAGCGTTGACTTGCAGGTACCACACACCTCCTGTACGCACCGTGCTGTGTGTCCCTTTCCTCTGGGACCTTTGAGTAATGGCTCGGCCTGATGCCCTGGGACAGGGTGTTTCTGTCACCTGGTAGGCTGTTGGATGAAGATGGATGGTTCTGAGCTAAACACATGTAGAATGACATTTTTAGGTATTCAAGGCCAGGTTGGATGGGGTCCTGGGCAGCCTGATCTAGTGGTTGGCAACCCTGTCCACAGCAGGGGGGTTGGAAGGAGATGACCTTTAAGGTCCTTTCCAACCCAAACGATTCCATGATTCTATGGTCTTATAAATGGTACTTCTACTACAATTAAAAGTACTGGTGATCACCTATGAAGAAACCAACCATTCTTTGAGAGGACGTATGTATAATAGAATCATAGAATAGATTGGGTTGGAAAAGACCTCCAAGATCATCAAGTCCAACCCCTGATCCAACTCCAATTACTATATCATGGCACTAAGGGCCACGTCCAATCTCTTTTTAAAGACCTCCAGGGATGGTGAATCCACCACCTCTCTGGGCAGGCCGTTCCAGTGCCTGATTACCCTTTCTGTAAAGAATTTCTTCCTAACATCTAACCTAAACCTCCCCTGGCAGAGCTTGAGCCCATGCCCCCTTGTCCTATTGTTGGTTGCCTGGGAGAAGAGACCAACCCCCACCTGGCTATAACCTCCCTTCAGGTAGTTGAAGAGAGTGATGAGGTCTGTATAACTATATACAGATATTTCATGTGTGACAACAGGGATTGTCCTTCTGCTTTTTCATTTTCTAAGCTGCTTCTTGCCATCTCTGACTACTTCCATCCTTCTTCAATTAATATGTAGATAGTTGTTGAGTTACGATGTTTCTCATCTCCAGTTCATCCTTGTCTTTTTCTAGCACATCCCCATTTTATTTCTCTAGCTTTCTCTTTAGGAATAATCCTGGTTTGGGTATGTTTTCATGCTGTCTTTAGACCGTATTTCAGTAGAAATAGGAATCAAAAGAACTACTAAATAAGAAACCTATGGTGAGAGTAAAATTCTTTTACTCTTGTTTTTTTGGGTTGGCTGATTCAGTTAACTTGTAGTCATCAGATATTCATTAACACTGCTTAAACTTGGTTCAATCTGTTAATTATTCAGCATCTTCAGTTAGGTCTTCTTCCTGTTCTCTGGCAAAGTAAATGGGAAAACAGGCACAAAGCTGCATTTTCAGTCTTGCGGGCTAAAACAGAGTCTCTCTCTAATTTGTGTTCCTTCATTCCATGCAGAACTGGTACATGAGAGTATAAAGCATGTGCTGAGTTCTTTAGAGATTTGAATAATACATTGTATATCCTGATGAAACATGGGTTATTTTTAGTCAACTTCTAGTAGTTGGAAACTTAGAACCTGCTTCTCCTCAGGCTTCAAGATGGTGGAGACCCAGATCCCAAGTACTGGTCATTTTATATTAATTTAATAATATGGTCAAGTTGATCAGTACTGTAGTGCTTACAAGTCAGGTGTTTACTCTCCACTGTATTATTACACTGTAATATAATACTATTGATATATTATAAATATAGACTAGACTAGACTGGACTAGACTAGACTAGAATAGAATTAATGTAATGTAATATAATTAATAGAATAGAATAGAATATTATACTATAATTATATAAATATAACTTGTCAAATACATTATTTACCAAATAGTGAATCTTTTAAGCAAAACCAGTGAGGTGACCCTTGTGGCAGTGAATGATACGGTCAATCTTGCTCCAGTGGCTTTGAATTTAGATAACTACAATGAGTCCTGGGTTCGTAATTGTTCAACAGATGTATTTGTCCCAGAACATGGGGCAATTGTTATTGTCATTATGCCACCTGTGTTACTGATATATTGTGTTTCTTTGTCCAAATGCAGACATCTTACAGAAAAATCATTGATCTCGTCAGAGCCACGTATCATTTACTAGATGTGAATTTGGCTCCAAGGTTTAGTGACTGTTCGGGTGTATTTACCCTGTGATTCCAGTGTGCCAAAGCTCATCCTTCCCTCAAGGAATATTAATTCTGAAATTCACTGCCAGAATATCTGTGTGTTTGCTGTTACTTGTATTTGGAATGTTTTTAACTAGATATGCTTTGGAATTTTGCAAATATGAATTTCTCACGTTCAAGTTGTCCATGGAAATCAGCATTTTGAGATAGATACAAGGTTAAGAAATACACATTACCTTCTGGAAAAGGGACTGGACTTTAGTTGAGCGAGTTTAGTCCTGCAAGTGGGCGCGCATTTCCTTGTGTCTTCCAGATAGCATT